>NC_058167.1:10655402-10932902 GCF_020080835.1 Cotesia glomerata
AGTAATTTCTTAATTATTGACATTTTTTAAGATATAAGCTCATCCCGATGTTACACTCATCAAGAGCTTTCATTTGAGTACCCACATGCATTTTTGATATATTTTTCATATATACATATATATAATATATATGAAATATATGAAAATTGATGTGGGTACTCAAATGAAAAGATCTGATGAGTAATATCGAGATGACTTATATCTTTAAAAATGTCAATAGTTCACAAGATACAAGATCATTTCTTAATTATTGACATTTTTAAAATATAAGCTCATCCCGATGTTACACTCATGAAGAGCTTTCATTTGAGTACCCACATGCATTTTGATATATTTTTCATATATACATATATATAATATATGAAATATATGAAAAAATTGATGTGGGTACTCAAATGAGTCTCGATGAGTGTAATGTCGAGGTGAGCTTATATCTTTAAAAATGTCAATAGTTCACAAGATACGAAGTAATTTCTTAATTATTGACATTTTTTAAGATATAAGCTCATCCCGATGTTACACTCATCAAGAGCTTTCATTTGAGTACCCACATGCATTTTTGATATATTTTTCATATATACATATATATAATATATATAAATATATGAAAAATTGATGTTGGTACTTAAATGAAAGATCTTGATGAGTGTAACATCAGGATGAGCTTATATCTTAAAAATGTCAATAGTTCACAAGATACAAGATCATTTCTTAATTATTGACATTTTTAAAAATATAAGCTCATCCCGATGTTACACTCATCAAGAGCTTTCATTAGAGTACCCACATGCATTTTTGATATATTTTTCATATATACATATATATAATATATGAAACATATGAAAAATTGATGTGGGTACTCAAATGAAAGGTCTCGATAGTGTAATGTCGAGGTGACTTATATCTTTAAAAATGTCAATAGTTCACAAGATACAAGGTAATTTCTTAATTATTGACATTTTTTAAGATATAAGCTCATCCCGATGTTACACTCATCAAGAGCTTTCATTTGAGTACCCACATGCATTTTTGATATATTTCATATATACATATATATAATATATGAAATATATGAAAAATTGATGTGGGTACTCAAATGAAAGGTCTCGATGGGTGTAATGTCGAGGTGAGCTTATATCTTTAAAAATGTCAATAGTTCACAAGATACGAAGTAATTTCTTAATTATTGACATTTTTTAAGATATAAGCTCATCCCGATGTTACACTCATCAAGAGCTTTCATTTGAGTACCCACATGCATTTTGATATATTTTTCATATATACATATATATAATATATATAAATATATGAAAAATTGATGTGGGTACTTAAATGAAAGGTCTTGATGAGTGTAACATCAGGATGAGCTTATATCCTTAAAAATGTCAATAGTTCACAAGATACAAGATCATTTCTTAATTATTGACATTTTTAAAAATATAAGCTCATCCCGATGTTACACTCATTAAGAGCTTTCATTTGAGTACCCACATGCATTTTTGATATATTTTTCATATATACATATATATAATATATGAAATATATGAAAAATTGATGTGGGTACTCAAATGAAAGGTCTCGATGGGTGTAATGTCGAGGTGAGCTTATATCTTTAAAAATGTCAATAGTTCACAAGATACGAAGTAATTTCTTAATTATTGACATTTTTTAAGATATAAGCTCATCCCGATGTTACACTCATCAAGAGCTTTCATTTGAGTACCCACATGCATTTTTGATATATTTTTCATATATACATATATATAATATATGAAATATATGAAAAATTGATGTGGGTACTCAAATGAAAGGTCTCGATGGGTGTAATGTCGAGGTGAGCTTATATCTTTAAAAATGTCAATAGTTCACAAGATACGAAGTAATTTCTTAATTATTGACATTTTTTAAGATATAAGCTCATCCCGATGTTACACTCATCAAGAGCTTTCATTTGAGTACCCACATGCATTTTTGATATATTTTTCATATATACATATATATAATATATATAAATATATGAAAAATTGATGTGGGTACTTAAATGAAAGGTCTTGATGAGTGTAACATCAGGATGAGCTTATATCCTTAAAAATGTCAATAGTTCACAAGATACAAGATCATTTCTTAATTATTGACATTTTTAAAAATATAAGCTCATCCCGATGTTACACTCATTAAGAGCTTTCATTTGAGTACCCACATGCATTTTTGATATATTTTTCATATATACATATATATAATATATGAAATATATGAAAAATTGATGTGGGTACTCAAATGAAAGGTCTCGATGGGTGTAATGTCGAGGTGAGCTTATATCTTTAAAAATGTCAATAGTTCACAAGATACGAAGTAATTTCTTAATTATTGACATTTTTTAAGATATAAGCTCATCCCGATGTTACACTCATCAAGAGCTTTCATTTGAGTACCCACATGCATTTTGATATATTTTTCATATATACATATATATAATATATGAAATATATGAAAAATTGATGTGGGTACTCAAATGAAAGGTCTCGATGAGTGTAATGTCGAGGTGAGCTTATATCTTTAAAAATGTCAATAGTTCACAAGATACGAAGTAATTTCTTAATTATTGACATTTTTTAAGATATGAGCTCATCCCGATGTTACACTCATCAAGAGCTTTCATTTGAGTACCCACATGCATTTTGATATATTTTTCATATATACATATATATAATATATATAAATATATGAAAAATTGATGTGGGTACTTAAATGAAAGGTCTTGATGAGTGTAACATCAGGATGAGCTTATATCCTTAAAAATGTCAATAGTTCACAAGATACAAGATCATTTCTTAATTATTGACATTTTTAAAAATATAAGCTCATCCCGATGTTACACTCATTAAGAGCTTTCATTTGAGTACCCACATGCATTTTTGATATATTTTTCATATATACATATATATAATATATGAAATATATGAAAAATTGATGTGGGTACTCAAATGAAAGGTCTCGATGGGTGTAATGTCGAGGTGAGCTTATATCTTTAAAAATGTCAATAGTTCACAAGATACGAAGTAATTTCTTAATTATTGACATTTTTTAAGATATAAGCTCATCCCGATGTTACACTCATCAAGAGCTTTCATTTGAGTACCCACATGCATTTTTGATATATTTTTCATATATACATATATATAATATATGAAATATATGAAAAATTGATGTGGGTACTTAAATGAAAGGTCTTGATGAGTGTAACATCAGGATGAGCTTATATCCTTAAAAATGTCAATAGTTCACAAGATACAAGATCATTTCTTAATTATTGACATTTTTTAAGATATAAGCTGATCCCGATGTTACACTCATCAAGAGCTTTCATTTGAGTACCCACATGCATTTTTGATATATTTTTCATATATACATATATATAATATATGAAATATATGAAAAATTGATGTGGGTACTCAAATGAAAGGTCTCGATGGGTGTAATGTCGAGGTGAGCTTATATCTTTAAAAATGTCAATAGTTCACAAGATACGAAGTAATTTCTTAATTATTGACATTTTTTAAGATATAAGCTCATCCCGATGTTACACTCATCAAGAGCTTTCATTTGAGTACCCACATGCATTTTTGATATATTTTTCATATATACATATATATAATATATGAAATATATGAAAAATTGATGTGGGTACTCAAATGAAAGGTCTCGATGGGTGTAATGTCGAGGTGAGCTTATATCTTTAAAAATGTCAATAGTTCACAAGATACGAAGTAATTTCTTAATTATTGACATTTTTTAAGATATAAGCTCATCCCGATGTTACACTCATCAAGAGCTTTCATTTGAGTACCCACATGCATTTTTGATATATTTTTCATATATACATATATATAATATATGAAATATATGAAAAATTGATGTGGGTACTCAAATGAAAGGTCTCGATGGGTGTAATGTCGAGGTGAGCTTATATCTTTAAAAATGTCAATAGTTCACAAGATACGAAGTAATTTCTTAATTATTGACATTTTTTAAGATATAAGCTCATCCCGATGTTACACTCATCAAGAGCTTTCATTTGAGTACCCACATGCATTTTTGATATATTTTTCATATATACATATATATAATATATGAAATATATGAAAAATTGATGTGGGTACTCAAATGAAAGGTCTCGATGAGTGTAATGTCGAGGAGAGCTTATATCTTTAAAAATGTCAATAGTTCACAAGATACGAAGTAATTTCTTAATTATTGACATTTTTTAAGATATAAGCTCATCCCGATGTTACACTCATCAAGAGCTTTCATTTGAGTACCCACATGCATTTTGATATATTTTTCATATATACATATATATAATATATGAAATATATGAAAAATTGATGTGGGTACTCAAATGAAAGGTCTCGATGGGTGTAATGTCGAGGTGAGCTTATATCTTTAAAAATGTCAATAGTTCACAAGATACGAAGTAATTTCTTAATTATTGACATTTTTTAAGATATAAGCTCATCCCGATGTTACACTCATCATGAGCTTTCATTTGGGTACCCACATGCATTTTGATATATTTTTCATATATACATATATATAATATATATAAATATATGAAAAATTGATGTGGGTACTTAAATGAAAGGTCTTGATGAGTGTAACATCAGGATGAGCTTATATCCTTAAAAATGTCAATAGTTCACAAGATACAAGATCATTTCTTAATTATTGACATTTTTAAAAATATAAGCTCATCCCGATATTACACTCATCAAGAGCTTTCATTTGAGTACCCACATGCATTTTGATATATTTTTCATATATTCATATACATAAATATATGAAATATATGAAAAATTGATGTGGGTACTCAAATGAAAGGTCTCGATGGGTGTAATGTCGAGGTGAGCTTATATCCTTAAAAATGTCAATAGTTCACAAGATACAAGATCATTTCTTAATTATTGACATTTTTAAAAATATAAGCTCATCCCGATGTTACACTCATTAAAAGCTTTCATTTGAGTACCCACATGCATTTTTGATATATTTTTCATATATACATATATATAATATATGAAATATATGAAAAATTGATGTGGGTACTCAAATGAAAGGTCTCGATGGGTGTAATGTCGAGGTGAGCTTATATCTTTAAAAATGTCAATAGTTCACAAGATACGAAGTAATTTCTTAATTATTGACATTTTTTAAGATATAAGCTCATCCCGATGTTACACTCATCAAGAGCTTTCATTTGAGTACCCACATGCATTTTTGATATATTTTTCATATATACATATATATAATATATATAAATATATGAAAAATTGATGTGGGTACTTAAATGAAAGGTCTTGATGAGTGTAACATCAGGATGAGCTTATATCCTTAAAAATGTCAATAGTTCACAAGATACAAGATCATTTCTTAATTATTGACATTTTTAAAAATATAAGCTCATCCCGATGTTACACTCATCAAGAGCTTTCATTAGAGTACCCACATGCATTTTTGATATATTTTTCATATATACATATATATAATATATGAAATATATGAAAAATTGATGTGGGTACTCAAATGAAAGGTCTCGATGGGTGTAATGTCGAGGTGAGCTTATATCTTTAAAAATGTCAATAGTTCACAAGATACGAAGTAATTTCTTAATTATTGACATTTTTTAAGATATAAGCTCATCCCGATGTTACACTCATCAAGAGCTTTCATTTGAGTACCCACATGCATTTTGATATATTTTTCATATATTCATATACATAAATATATGAAATATATGAAAAATTGATGTGGGTACTCAAATGAAAGGTCTCGATGAGTGTAATGTCGAGGTGAGCTTATATCTTTAAAAATGTCAATAGTTCACAAGATACGAAGTAATTTCTTAATTATTGACATTTTTTAAGATATAAGCTCATCCCGATGTTACACTCATCAAGAGCTTTCATTTGAGTACCCACATGCATTTTTGATATATTTTTCATATATTCATATACATAAATATATGAAATATATGAAAAATTGATGTGGGTACTCAAATGAAAGGTCTCGATGAGTGTAATGTCGAGGTGAGCTTATATCTTTAAAAATGTCAATAGTTCACAAGATACGAAGTAATTTCTTAATAATTGACATTTTTTAAGATATAAGCTCGGCTCGATGTTACACTCATCAAGAGCTTTCATTTGAGTACCCACATGCATTTTTGATATATTTTTCATATATACATATATATAATATATGAAATATATGAAAAATTGATGTGGGTACTCAAATTGTAGATCTCGGTGGGTGTAGTATCAAGAAGAGCTTATATCTTTAAAAATGTCAATAGTTCACAAGATACGAAGTAATTTCTTAATTATTGACATTTTTTAAGATATAAGCTCATCCCGATGTTACACTCATCAAGAGCTTTCATTTGAGTACCCACATGCATTTTTGATATATTTTTCATATATACATATATATAATATATATAAATATATGAAAAATTGATGTGGGTACTCAAATGAAAGGTCTCGATGGGTGTAATGTCGAGGTGAGCTTATATCTTTAAAAATGTCAATAGTTCACAAGATACGAAGTAATTTCTTAATTATTGACATTTTTTAAGATATAAGCTCATCCCGATGTTACACTCATCAAGAGCTTTCATTAGAGTACCCACATGCATTTTTGATATATTTTTCATATATACATATATATAATATATATAAATATATGAAAAATTGATGTGGGTACTTAAATGAAAGGTCTTGATGAGTGTAACATCAGAATGAGCTTATATCCTTAAAAATGTCAATAGTTTACAAGATACAAGATCATTTCTTAATTATTGACATTTTTCAAGATATAAGCTCATCCCGATGTTACACTCATTAAGAGCTTTCATTTGAGTACCCACATGCATTTTTGATATATTTTTCATATATACATATATATAATATATATAAATATATGAAAAATTGATGTGGGTACTTAAATGAAAGGTCTTGATGAGTGTAACATCAGGATGAGCTTATATCCTTAAAAATGTCAATAGTTTACAAGATACAAGATCATTGCTTAATTATTGACATTTTTAAAAATATAAGCTCATCCCGATGTTACACTCATTAATAGCTTTCATTTGAGTACCCACATGCATTTTTGATATATTTTTCATATATACATATATATAATATATGAAATATATGAAAAATTGATGTGGGTACTCAAATGAAAGGTCTCGATGGGTGTAATGTCGAGGTGAGCTTATATCTTTAAAAATGTCAATAGTTCACAAGATACGAAGTAATTTCTTAATTATTGACATTTTTTAAGATATAAGCTCATCCCGATGTTACACTCATCAAGAGCTTTCATTTGAGTACCCACATGCATTTTTGATATATTATTCATATATACATATATATAATATATGAAATATATGAAAAATTGATGTGGGTACTCAAATGAAAGGTCTCGATGGGTGTAATGTCGAGGTGAGCTTATATCTATAAAAATGTCAATAGTTCACAAGATACAAAGTAATTTCTTAATTATTGACATTTTTTAAGATATAAGCTCATCCCGATGCTACACTCATCAAGAGCTTTCATTTGAGTACCCACATGCATTTTTGATATATTTTTCATATATTCATATATATAATATATGAAATATATAAAAAATTTATGTGGGTACTCAAATGAAAGGTCTCGATGGGTGTAATGTCGAGGTGAGCTTATATCTTTAAAAATGTCAATAGTTCACAAGATACGAAGTAATTTCTTAATTATTGAGATTTTTTAAGAGATAAGCTAATCCCGATGTTACACTCATCAAGAGCTTTCATTTGAGTACCCACATGCATTTTTGATATATTTTTCATATATACATATATATAATATATATAAATATATGAAAAATTGATGTGGGTACTTAAATGAAAGGTCTTGATGAGTGTAACATCAGGATGAGCTTACATCCTTAAAAATGTCAATAGTTCACAAGATACAAGATCATTTCTTAATTATTGACATTTTTCAAGATATAAGCTCATCCCGATGTTACACTCATTAAGAGCTTTCATTTGAGTACCCACATGCATTTTTGATATATTTTTCATATATACATATATATAATATATATAAATATATGAAAAAGAATTGATGTGGGTACTCAAATGAAAGGTCTCGATGAGTGTAATATCGAGGATGAGCTTATATCTTTAAAAATGTCAATAGTTCACAAGATACTGAATCATTTCTTAATTATTGACATTTTTAAAGATATAAGCTCATCCCGATGTTACACTCATCAAGAGCTTTCATTTGAGTACCCACATCATTTTGATATATTTTTCATATATACATATATATAATATATGAAATATATGAAAAATTGATGTGGGTACTCAAATGAAAGGTCTCGATGGGTGTAATGTCGAGGTGAGCTTATATCTTTAAAAATGTCAATAGTTCACAAGATACGAAGTAATTTCTTAATTATTGACATTTTTCAAGATATAAGCTCATCCCGATGTTACACTCATTAAGAGCTTTCATTTGAGTACCCACATGCATTTTTGATATATTTTTCATATATACATATATATAATATATGAAATATATGAAAAATTGATGTGGGTACTTAAATGAAAGGTCTTGATGAGTGTAACATCAGGATGAGCTTATATGCTTAAAAATGTCAATAGTTCACAAGATACGAAGTAATTTCTTAATTATTGACATTTTTTAAGATATAAGCTCATCCCGATGTTACACTCATCAAGAGCTTTCATTTGAGTACCCACATGCATTTTTGATATATTTTTCATATATACATATATATAATATATGAAATATATGAAAAATTGATGTGGGTACTCAAATGAAAGGTCTCGATGGGTGTAATGTCGAGGTGAGCTTATATCTTTAAAAATGTCAATAGTTCACAAGATACGAAGTAATTTCTTAATTATTGACATTTTTTAAGATATAAGCTCATCCCGATGTTACACTCATCAAGAGCTTTCATTTGAGTACCCACATGCATTTTTGATATATTTTTCATATATACATATATATAATATATATAAATATATGAAAAATTGATGTGGGTACTTAAATGAAAGGTCTTGATGAGTGTAACATCAGGATGAGCTTATATCCTTAAAAATGTCAATAGTTCACAAGATACAAGATCATTTCTTAATTATTGACATTTTTAAAAATATAAGCTCATCCCGATGTTACACTCATTAAGAGCTTTCATTTGAGTACCCACATGCATTTTTGATATATTTTTCATATATACATATATATAATATATGAAAAATATAAAAAATTGATGTGGGTACTCAAATGAAAGGTCTCGATGGGTGTAATGTCGAGGTGAGCTTATATCTTTAAAAATGTCAATAGTTCACAAGATACGAAGTAATTTCTTAATTATTGACATTTTTTAAGATATAAGCTCATCCCGATGTTACACTCATCAAGAGCTTTCATTTGAGTACCCACATGCATTTTTGATATATTTTTCATATATACATATATATAATATATATAAATATATGAAAAATTGATGTGGGTACTTAAATGAAAGGTCTTGATGAGTGTAACATCAGGATGAGCTTATATCCTTAAAAATGTCAATAGTTCACAAGATACAAGATCATTTCTTAATTATTGACATTTTTAAAAATATAAGCTCATCCCGATGTTACACTCATTAAGAGCTTTCATTTGAGTACCCACATGCATTTTTGATATATTTTTCATATATACATATATATAATATATGAAATATATGAAAAATTGATGTGGGTACTCAAATGAAAGGTCTCGATGGGTGTAATGTCGAGGTGAGCTTATATCTTTAAAAATGTCAATAGTTCACAAGATACGAAGTAATTTCTTAATTATTGACATTTTTTAAGATATAAACTTATCCCGATGTTACACTCATCAAGAGCTTTCATTTGAGTACCCACATGCATTTTTGATATATTTTTCATATATACATATATATAATATATGAAATATATGAAAAATTGATGTGGGTACTCAAATGAAAGGTCTCGATGGGTGTAATGTCGAGGTGAGCTTATATCTTTAAAAATGTCAATAGTTCACAAGATACGAAGTAATTTCTTAATTATTGACATTTTTAAAGATATAAGCTCATCCTGACGTTACACTCATCAAGAGCTTTCATTTGAGTACCCACATGCGTTTGATATATTTTCCATATATACATATATATAATATATATAAATATATGAAAAATTGATGTGGGTACTTAAATGAAAGGTCTTGATGAGTGTAACATCAGGATGAGCTTATATCCTTAAAAATGTCAATAGTTCACAAGATACAAGATTATTTCTCATTTATTGATATTTTCAACGATATAAGCTCATCTCGATGTTACACTCATCAAGAACTTTCATTTGAGTACCCACATGCATCTTTGATATATTTTTCATATATACATATATATAATATATGAAATATATGAAAAATTGATGTGGGTACTCAAATGAAAGGTCTCGATGGGTGTAATGTCGAGGTGAGCTTATATCTTTAAAAATGTCAATAGTTCACAAGATACGAAGTAATTTCTTAATTATTGACATTTTTTAAGATATAAGCTCATCCCGATGTTACACTCATCAAGAGCTTTCATTTGAGTACCCACATGCATTTTTGATATATTTTTCATATATACATATATATAATATATATAAATATATGAAAAATTGATGTGGGTACTTAAATGAAAGGTCTTGATGAGTGTAACATCAGGATGAGCTTATATCCTTAAAAATGTCAATAGTTCACAAGATACAAGATCATTTCTTAATTATTGACATTTTTAAAAATATAAGCTCATCCCGATGTTACACTTATCAAGAGCTTTCATTTGAGTACCCACATGCATTTTGATATATTTTCTATAGATTCATATACATAAATATATGAAATATATGAAAAATTGATGTGGGTACTCAAATGAAAGATCTCGATGGGTGTAATGTCGAGGTGAGCTTATATCTTTAAAAATGTCAATAGTTCACAAGATACGAAGTCATTTCTTAATTATTGACATTTTTTAAGATATAAGCTCACCTCGATGTTACACTCATCAAGAGCTTTCATTAGAGTACCCACATGCACTTTTGATATATTTTTCATATATACATATATATAATATATATAAATATATGAAAAATGGATGTGGGTACTCAAATGAAAGGTCTTGATGAGTATAACATCAGAATGAGTTTATATCTTTAAAAATGTCAATAGTTCACGTGATACTAGGTCATTTCTTAATTATGTATCTAGAGATAGAGCATTTTCAAATGCAGCCTAAATACTTATCATCATAAATTGACTATTGGTGAGAATGATATGAAACCTTGAAAGCGCACAAATTCAAGTCAAGACTTTTCCATTGATTGCAAATTTAAATTAATTAATTATTTAATAAATTAAAATAATTCAGATAATTAAAAATTTTTTTTTTAATCTAGGAAATACTTGAGTTTAAAAAATTATTGAAGTATTTTAACGACGACCTAGGACCAGCTGTTTGTATTTACACAGTCGTCAACTTGTCATGGGCCGCAGCAGGAACAGCCTGGTTACTGCAGTATGACAGCGTAGACACCAAAGAAAATCTTGTTCCGTATGTCAGCATTGTCAACGTCATCCTGTGGATTATGATATCAGTAGTTCCGTTCATTCAAGCTGCTCGATTGACGACTGCTTGTTCAATGATGCAAAGTATCGGCCATGAAGTTAGAGTCAGGCCGTTTGTTTATCAAGGCACTCCTGGAGAAGATCTGGATTCCATTTTATTGTATACTTCTTCGCTAAAAATGAACGCGAGAATGTTTCGAGTACCGATTACTGGAAGATATCTCTGTTTGTTTCTTACCATTGGTGCTATTATTGTAATTACTTTAGGACAGTGTCATTTTTTTTCTTAGTGACTGAATTTAAATTAATTATAAACAATCATTTGAATTTGTTCGTCAATTTATTTTTTCACTTACGCCTTTAATTATTTTTAATTTTTATTAATTTAGTTTATAATGAACTTTTTATTACAAACTGGAATAACTTACAAAAATGCTTAGATTTTTTTTATTAAAATTAAATTAGCCGACATTTGGAATTTTTTTTTAATTTTTTGATTAAAAAAAATCTTTAAAAAAAATTTATAGATATTAAAAGACTGTAATTACTAAATATTTTAATTAATCAAATTTTTGGACATTTACTTTCTTAAAAAAAAATGAAATAAAAAATGTGACTATAAAATAAAAAAATACTTTTCAAAAATTACATTTATAGTTTTTTAAATTTTCTACCTGTGGAATTTTTTATTTTAATTTTCTTTCATGAAAATTAAGTTAGTCGACACTCAACAATTTTTTATTTTTTTTATTAACTAAAAATTAGAACCAAAAAATTATTTTTAAAAAATTCCACGTATAATTTTTAAAATTTTTTACATGTGAAAATTTTTTAAACAAAATAAATTATAAAAATTTTCAAATGTCGGCTAATTTAATTTTCATTTTTTTTTAATAGTTCTTTAAATAAAAAAAATTCTTACAATTGTAAAATTTCGGCTAATTTTGTTTTCATAAGATCTTCTTGTACTTAAAAGTTAATATTATTATTTATTTAATTTATATGCCAAGGCAATAAGCCTAATGGCAAATACAAAAATGTAACAGTTTTATTTAATGATGTAAGTATTATAATGTATATTTAAAACATTAGGAAAATAATTCAATGTTAAGTGAACAGAAAGAGAAATATCGTAATACATAAAGGTACATAATCTAAACAATATTATGCAGGGTTAATATAAATTTATACAGATAAATAATAGTATATGTAATATTCAAATACTAAGAGGTTGCAAACATAATAATAAATTGTCAAAAGCTTGCTTCTTTATTCATAAAAAATTCATATGTTTTATTTTTGAAAATTTGAAGTGACGATGAATTTGTAATTTCTGTTGGTAATTCCTGCCACAGACAAATAGCTGATACCAAAAACGTATGCTCATAAACGATGGTAGAAAAATTTGACTCTTTCGAATCAGCTGCTAGTGACCTGTCCGTGATTTGGCAACGCTGTACTTCGGTTGTTTACATTTTTATTTGGACAATATAACCTTAACCACGTTTAAGTTTTTGCAGTCAGTGGCTGCGTTTGGGTTTACTACAGTAGCGCTCAAAAGTATTTTGACAAATATATTTAATGGTTTAATTAAAAATAAATATGCAACACAATAATCATTTATTTATTCTTTTAACACCTTTTGAATAAACTACAGAATAGTGTCAAAGAGGTTCTTATTCGTAATAAAAGAAAGTTTAATTTTTAAAATAATAGGAAAATGGTGGCTCAAAAGTATTTTGACGTTTTTGAAAAAAAAACTAATTCAACGCATAATTATAATTTACAGCAATAAATATATTAGTATTTAGTAGCATATCCCTTGGCCTTTATGACAGCCTTGCATCGCTCCGGCATTGAGTCGATTAATTTTTGTAATCGACTTATTGGAATTTGATCCCACTCATTTTTTAGAGTTTCAAACAAAGCGTTTTTGTTTGAATAATTTTGGGTTTTTACACTACGTTTCAATTCTTCCCAGAGATTTTTTATCGGATTTCAAGTCGGGACTTTGACTTGGCCACTCAAGAACTTTAACTTTTTCACGATTTAATAAGTCACTAATATGCTTTGATCTGTGTTTGGGATCATTGTCTTGTTGAAAATACCACTTAAGGTAAAGTACCCAGTACTTGAACACTTGTAAAAATGGGACCAGTAGTTGAACAGACTTTTCGAATTGTTATAATACAAAATTTGTAAATTTATTATGAGTAATATGCGCATATTATAATTATTAAATGATACAGTAATTGATTTCTGTAAGTTTTTTCAATTATAAATCAAAACAATTATATTTTTATTAACTTGAAAGTTGACATGTCGAGAATCGTCGATAGATGCTATTTTTTTCATGAAAAAGGTACTAAATCGTAAACCGAACAATCAGTCAAAAAAACGGTATATCATCATTTTAAGTAAAAAAAATTGTACCATCTAATGAAACAGTCTTTTCTGAATAACATATATTTTTTGCAAAGACATAAACTATAATTTTTATATTAAATTTTAGCGTTCAACTATACCTCCAAATTTTTAAAGTGGTACCCAGAACTTGAACAGGCTGAGGCCGTATAAATTTAACAGTACTATAACCTCTAATAGGTTTATAGACTAGTGATCAGAATTGTGATTTGTATTAATTACTGCAATTTAAATAAGTTTTATGACTAAAAATTAGTGTAATTAAAAATTATTGAACGTTTTGAATGGAGTTTTTGATTTATGATTGAAAATTTGCTTTGTCATTCATAAAAATGTAATTAAAAATTAAATAAAAATATTTATCATTTTTAAATGAACATATTAAATATTCACAGTATTATATTTAATATTATTCAATAATATTTTATATTTCTTTTGATATTTCAATAAAACGTTGAAAATTTTTGGTGCGCCTATTGCCATATATTTTATTAGTTCAACTACTGCTCCCGGAGTGTTCAACTACTGCGGCTTGTCAGAATTGATTGTTCAACTACTACTCCTTTCAGTCTTTTTTAAAAACGTTGTCAAAATATAAATAACCAATTATCTTTGTTATTTTGCGCTTCAGTCAATTTAAAATTGTTTACATTTTCATGAAAATCACTAATTTGAACTAATAATTACATCTTTATATATTAAAAGTAGAGTCAAATATGTTTTACTTTGAAATCTGTTCAACTACTGGGTATTTTACCTTTAGCTGGCATGTGATGTTTAGCATATGGTAACATCTGAGACTTTAATATATTTGCATACATGAACCGATCCATTTTTCCTTCTATTCGAACTAATGGTCCAACTCCAGACCGTGAAAAACATCCCCAAACCATCACACTACCACCTCTATGTTTAACTGTGGGTATTTGATACCGATAATCGTATTTTTTGTTTACTGGACGCCGAATGTACTTGATACCATCAGATGACATTAAATTAAATTTACTTTCGTCACTCCATAAAACTTTAGACCACTCTAAACTTGACCACGATATATGCCGTTTCGCGAACTCAAGACGATACTTCCTGTTTTTTCTCGATATTAAAGGTTTTTAGCCGGTCTTCGGCCATGTAACCCTAGGGACCTTTAGGCGTCGTTTAACAGTAGAAACATGAATATCTACGTTATATTTTTCTTTTTAATTCATTTTTATCATTATAGCGGACATCCGTATATCATTTGCTGATAACTTTTTTATAATATGATCGATGTAAGAAGAAGTTTTTCTTGGGCGGCCTGTTCGAGGCTTACTTTCGACAGTTTTTCGTTTGTTATAGACTTTATTCCATAAGCTAACTAACTGTCGAGACACTTTAAACAAACGAGCAACTTCTGTTTGTTTCATTCCTTGTTTTAATGCATTAATAACGGCTTTTTTAAAATCACTAGAATATTCCTTGCACTTAGGCATATTGAAGTAACCACAACAAGTAAATATATGTAATAATAAAAACTAAGGAACAAGTAATCTGCGAGATAGAGTTTTTCAAGTCAAATGCGTGTCAAAATACTTTTGAGCTCACGGTAAGTCAAGTACGTTCGGTGGCGCGGTGTGTAAACAAACAAGTTGTAATTTGATACGCTTAAATAGTCGCAGTTACACTACTCTACATTATACTCAATACATTTTCCGATAGGCTTTTATTTTAAAAAAATATTAAAAAATTTTATGTTGTCAAAATACTTTTGAGCGCTACTGTAAGTTCTGAGCAGGACTGACTCTATCTACCAAAAAATTAATTTTAGACACACTTAAATAAATATACCTTGCATTGTTTTGTTATAGATTTTTTAAAAAAATAATATAGTTACTTTAACTTGTTGTTACAAGATATACTAAGATCTGCAAGAACTTAGCAAACTTGAACGCAGCCAGTTGTGTTAATAAATAAATTAGTTTGAATTTATTGAATGGTCTGAAGCTCGCGCGCTACGCAACGTTGCTAAATGTTTTGACTCCATTTTATTGTAGGTTACTTGAGAATTTTTTGTGATTTTTAAATATTAATTTCTCAATAAATATCTCGGTAACTAATATATTTTATTGCAAAAAAAGAAATCTGAATATTTCGAAAATCTAATTTTTAGTTTTTTTTTACTTCATCTAATCCATGACTGATAGTATAATTTGAGAAATACTGCAAACGTGTGACTTTCTCGTAAGACTCTGAACAAATACTAACATTTAAAAATTTTATTTTTTCAAAAATTTGTCCGGTAAAGTATAATTTAAACCTCACTATTAGATAAATAAGGACCTTAACTATTAGAAAAAAATTAAATTTACTCATAATCTAATATTTTTTATTTTACATTGGCGGCGAAAGGACCTTCTTAAGCAACTGATCTATTCCCACTGTGCTTTCAGTAATTTTTATTTTTTTTTTTTTCTTTATATTTTAGCGTTGTTTTTGTACATAAGATTTTAGCTATTACTTCATAATGTATCTTTATTGTAATTCCCCCTTGCTAAAAACAAGTTCTGTAACTGTTTAATGCAATAAATTAAATAAATAAAAATAGTAAATAATTGTCAACTTAAATTCGATAAAATATTACTAAAAAAATTTTTGTGCCGCTTGGAACATACTTACGCAGTAATTGTAGAAGTGCGCGCGTTTTTATTTTGCCCAATAAAAAATCAGGGACGATATTTTTTCGATAATTCGAGATATTTCGAGACTAAGCTAACTTCATAGCTGTCAGCTGAGTAAACGCATCAATAACCTCAACTCCATAATAAATTATTCTATTAAATTCTTACCGCTTAATATTTCAGAAAATCTGCAATATTAATCAAGGCAAAATTATTTATTGTCTTATTTATTTATGTGATAAAAAATACAATTTTTATTCTATAGTGAAGACTAAAAACATTAATAATGGTAGTAAGTTGAGACCAGTGTCTTTGAAACTTATACAAGTGATATTTTGTTGTCAAAAAATCATTATTAATATTAATAAAAATATTTTTATTTATCACAGGACGTTCAAAGGCATTCAGTTCACACTCTGGTCTTCAGATCCTTGAAGAGGACACATGACACATTTCTTATGAATCAAGGTTTACTGCCACCGATTGATCCAGAGTTGTAAGTCTGAATGTCATTGATACTAACTAATTAATTAATTAATATTTATTATTACTAGTCACAGGAGTTATTAAAGCAACTGATTAACAAATGTTACAGAGAACGGAAGAAGAAATCAATCAAAGCACGAGATACTTATGGCGACATAGTAAACAAAGTAAAAAATCAACCAGTTAAAGCCAAAAATCCAAATGAAAATTTAGATCCGCCTCCACCCGGTGGTAAGTTTTTTTTTTAATAACAATAATAATTTTTTTAATAAATAAATATTCATATAATTAAATTTCTAAATTACTTGTAAAGATATCAATTTTTTTTTGGAGTGAAAATTATTATTTTTATCATATAATTTTTTTTTCAAATAATAGAACAGCTGTTAAGGAGTACTACTTTTAATATTCTTTAAAAATAATTAAATTATTATGTAAGTCATGTGTATTTATTTATTTATTTATTTATTTATTTATTGCAAAAGAACGCTGATCGACAGTATACATTAATGGTAATAATAAAATATTTTAAGTGATATTTGAATTTAATATAAATATAAATAATATAATTATTTATAATAGACATAAATAATGCTCTAAAATCAATATACCATGGTCTTTTTGAGAATATTATAAACTATGATATTACTGCTTGGGAAGGAGCATACAATAATTCTATAAATCCTATTATCATTTTACAGAACAGACTAATTAATAAAATAAATACAACTAATGAATTTGCAACACCATTAAATATAAAGCAGGCTTTAATTGCCAATAGTATTACGTACTACTTTTCGAAATGTAAAAAGTTATTTGTAGAAAAATTTTCAAATACCAGAACTAGACAGCTAATATTAAGGTAAAAGCCCCAATATATGATCATGTACCAATATATAATCACTTCATGTATTTGTATATCTATATTCACAAATATAGGTATACAAATACATGGAGTGATCATATACTGGTACATGATCATATATTGGGGCTTTTACCTTACCTAAAATCAAAAAATCAATAAGCTCAAAAAATGCGTAAGGTAAAAGCCCCAATAGATAATCATGTACCAGTATATGATCACTCCATGTATTTGTATACCTATATTTGTGAATATAGATATACAGATACATGGAGTGATCATATACTGGTACGTGATCATCTATTGGGGCTTTTACCTTACTATGTTGCGATTAAATACTATAATAAACTATCGTTGAATCTAAAAAATCTAAATTAGTTTATCGATTATTGAAAATTCGATTTAATTTAACATAATTATTGTATTTTTTTTAACTTCCCGCTAAGAAAATTAAAAATTTTCGAAAATCGGGAAGTTATTGGTTTTACCCCGTTTTGCGAAAATCGAGTTTTCATCAGATCTTGACGTTCTAAGGTCACAGGAAGCTTCCCTGACTATTCCCGCGATGGTGTCCGTGCGGCAGTGTGTGTGTGTGTGTGTGTGTGTGTGTATGTATGTATGTAAACCTCTTATAACTTTTGAACGGCTCGGCCGATCGGATCTAAATAGGTAACGATCCAAAGAGTATCATTGCCATTAAATTTCGTGAAAATTTGAATCGATTCGGTTCGCTAGATTTTGAGAAATCTCAAAAATAAAATTTTCAAAAAATTGTTTTTTTGGAATAACTTCTAAACGGCTTCACCGATCAATTCCAAAAACCAATCAGCTCTTAAGTTTAAAAAACCACGTTGATTGCCACCAGTCCCGTCAAAATCGGTTGATTCGTTTGAGAGTTATCGAAAACGAAAAATTTCGAAAAAAGTGTTTTTTTCACATAACTTCGACATTTCTTTTTGGATCGTTTTTGATGAAATAAAATAATTATTAGAGCCTAAAAAATCACGTCGATCGCCACCAAGAAGGTGAAAATCGCTTGATTGGTTCGTGAGTTATCGTTGTCAAAAAAATTCAGAAAAAGTGAATTTGTGAAATCTCTCTAAGATTTACGGTTCGATCAGTTTGTGTTAAAAAGTATATCATAGATTCTGAAAAACTGCATGAAATACTGCCAACCGTGTGGAAATCGATTCATCCATTCAGAAATTATTGCAGTTTGAAAATTCAAAAAATACTGTTTTATTAAACGTCTATCAGACTTTTGAGCTCGAAGAGCTCAAAAGCTTAGAACAGCTTACTCTATGAGCTCAGAAATCTCAAAATAACATGTAGAATATATTTTTGAGCTCGAAGAGCTTAAAAACGTCATAAGCGCAATTTTAAGAGTTTATTTATGGAATTAGCGGGAAGTTGCAGGGATGACCTTTAGGGTCAACCGTTTTCCAGATTTTTTTTGTATGATATTACAAAACTTTGTGTTTTTATAAATTGTATTTTTATATATTGTACCACAAACTTAACTCAAATTATACTTTTGTATTTTCTGGTTCTATGCACAGGTGTCCTGCACCTCGACAGAATTTACCGGAATTGAAACTAAATAAATAATGAAAATGAAGCTAAAAATAAAAATAAAAATAAATTTATATTTATTTTGCAGATGAATCATTTGTAGGAGCTCAGAGTACATCTTTAGTGCCTGTTAATACACCAGCAGCAACATCAAGCTCAGCTGTAGCTACATCCAGTACATCGAATACGGTGGCAATGCCAGTAAAGAAAGCGCCGCTTATGTTGAAGCCCCAGTGGCACCCTCCTTGGAAGTTGTACCGAGTAATTAGCGGTCATTTAGGGTGGGTAAGATGTTGTGCTGTTGAGCCGGGTAATGAATGGTTCGCTACAGGTTCTGCTGATAGAGTGATAAAGGTAAATTTTTAAATTACAATACATTAATCCCTCAGGACATAGGTGTTTTTTAGTGTCTCACTTGCACTGCAGTGACATTCATTATTTATTTATTTATTTATTATATTTTTAACGTCAAACGGCTTTGTACATGTTGATATTACAAAAATTATGAAGGGAATTAAGTATAAACAGTAATAATAAAGAAAGAAAGAAACAGAAAATAGATTATTATACAAGAGGAGAAATATTGCAGCAATATGAGTTACAGAGTTTCTTTTAATTTTGCTAGGAATGATTTATAGGAACCTTTGAAAAAATTTATATTAGTGTGATATCTGTTAACAAGAGTTGATGTTCTGTTTCTTGGACTATTGATGATGTAATTTTTATTGGACTTCGTTGTTTTCAGTAGTCGATTTTGCCTAAGGTTGAGAGTCTTTTCGATGAACTCAAAGCTGTCTACTAGGTCAGGAGCTTCAATTAATCCTGTAAATAGTTTGAATTAAGGGGTTATATACAGTTAGAATTTTCAAAAAATCGATTTTTTTTTATTTTATATTCTTAATGTACATATATTTAAGAATACACACAGAAAATTTCCTATCGTTCCGGTGAATATTTTCGAAATTACACGCAAATAAAAAAAAAAATTTGTATCCTATGTAAAGTGCTTTTCAAACTTTAAACGCGTTTTTCTCAAAGTGGTGTTTACAAGTCGGTGACCAACATTACTCGAAAACGGCTCAACCGATTAGTCTCAAATTTTAACACGGGCTTCTTAAATATATTTTTTAGTCATTAATCGAAGATTTTTTCTCACCAATAAATATTTTTTTTTTTTATAAACAATTTAAGGCCGAAATTTTGGTCAAAAATCGATTTTTTTTTTTTTTGAGAAACCGCCATTTTATCAAAAAAATTTATTTTGCTTATTCCTTCTATTAATTACTAGATTCAACATTACTTTAACAAAATCTGTTCGGTTTATTAATTTCAGAGTCACCGCAAAACGTCTTTTTTGAGAGGAGCTCCCGGAGATCAGCTGTAGCTCCTTTTAAAATAAATATTTTTACTAATACTATGTCTTAAAATATAGTTAAAAGATACCATTATATGTGTACAAATTTTTAGATCAATAAGTTTAAAAGTTTTCTCAGAAAAAATTCTGGAAAATTCGCTTTTTTTCGGCCTTCTAACTGTATATAACCCCTTAATAGTTTGATTAAATGCTGTTGCGTGAGAAAAAATCTCATAGCCCATGTCCTGAAGGGTTAAACTTGAATGTCTAATCTTAGTTTATAAATGACTTTTTTGACAGATATGGGATCTGGCAAGTGGCAAGCTGAAAGTATCATTAACAGGACACATCAGCAGCGTAAGAGGTCTTGCCTTTTCACATCGTCATCCGTACTTGTTCTCTTGTGGAGAAGATAGACAGGTAAAATGCTGGGACCTTGAATATAACAAGGTCATTCGGCATTATCACGGTCACTTGTCTGCAGTTTATAGTTTGGCACTGCACCCTACAATCGACGTACTGACGACTGCCGGAAGAGATGCTACTGCAAGAATCTGGGACATGCGGACCAAAGCAAACGTCCACACTCTAACTGGACATACAAACACTGTTGCAAGTGTAATCAGTCAAGCTGCAGAGCCGCAAGTTATTACTGGCAGTCATGATTGTACTATTAGACTATGGGACTTGGCTGCTGGTAAATCAAGAGCCACTTTGACTAATCACAAGAAAAGTGTCCGTGCTGTCTGTTTTCATCCGATGCTGTAAGTTACTTTTTTGGGTTTAATAACAAGAAAAAAATTTACTAATAATTTATTAAGACACTAAAGTTTATTTATTTATTGATCATGGAGATAATTCTTCTTTTGATCACTAATTCAAATAATTAAAAAAATTGTTGAAAATACATAAGTAAAGAAATTAAAGTAATAATAATAATGCTAATGAAACTAATATTTGCAAAAGTCATAATAACGATAACAGCAGCAGCAATCATAATAATCATCACAGACATTTTCTCGCATTCAAAATCAATTTACAATCAAGTACTTAAATCATACTGACTTTTTTTTAACTTTAACAAATGCAAATAACATTAATGACGAAAGTCATCTAAAGTCTTAGCTGACGTAATAGCAACTGGTAAATTATTCTAATAATTACAACCAGTAATATTGAAAGATTGACTTTAGAATTTTATAGCAATAAAATTGTGATTATTATTTACAAGTGGGGTCAATGCCATTTTTGGCCATAACTAGGTGAAAAATTAACATTTAAAGTTTTTTTTTATTCTGCTTGTTTTTACGGCGTATTTATAATGAAAAATGTGAAAGAAAAAAGTAAAGATTTTGATAGCTTTTTTGCTTTTAAAAGTTGGAAAAAAAATTGGCTTTCATGTTTTTGGATAAAATTTTTATTTTATCTTTTTTTGATACATTTTTTTTTTTAAAAAAGTACATAAAAAAATGAACAATTTAAAAAAGAAATTAACATAGCCCAGCATGGATTGACCCCATTTGTAAATAGTTACCAAAATTAATATTAAAAAAATTCGATTGATGAAAATTAAAAAAAATTATTAGTGAAAATTTTTTAATATAAGGTAAAAGCCCATTTTTTAATATAATGAAAGACCCAGTTATTGACATTAGCCTAGTTGTTTGAGACTTGCAATTTTATTCGAATTAAAAAAAAAAAATATTTTCAAAAAACCAATTGTCTTAAAATTTATAATTCAAAAATGATGTTTATTAATTTATCAGAGTTGATTTGTTTTTTTTTAATTAAAATAAAATTGCAAGTGTCAATAAATGGGTCTTTTACTTAAATTGATTTGTTATAGTATTTAAAAAAATTGACAATTTTTAGCTAATTTCAGTATTATTAATTTATTTTTTATTATTACAGAAATATGTTCGCTTCAGCATCTCCTGATAATATAAAAGAATGGAAGTGTCCAGAAGGTAAATTTATTCAAAATTTATCTGGACATAATTCGATCGTTAATTGTCTAGCCATAAATCCCGAAGGAGTTTTAGTATCAGGTGCTGATAATGGTACCATGTACATGTGGGACTTCCGTACAGGGTAAGAAATAAATTAAAAAAATTAAAATATTTTATTCTATAAATTTATTAAAGTATAATTTATACTATATCATAATTTTAATACTCTTGAATTATCTTCATAATTAATCAGATAAATTCGTTTAATTTTCTCTTTTTACTTCGAGGATGTTCACTAGTTTCGTCTGCTGACTTGTATTCCATTTGATTGAATCCCAAGAATTTATTTTTCAGGTTTATAAAGTTATTCCGCGTTTCTGGTAGATAAAATTGCGTATTCTGTAGCCAATTCATCATGTTGATAGTATTGTCATTAGCGCAGTTATTACGATCAGGGTTCTCATGATAATGACAATTTGTATTCATCGGTGGATTAAATTCATAGCCATAATCGTACAGACATATGACATTAAATTCGTCTTCACATAAATTCGTTATTAAATTTTTCATAAATAAATTTCTGAGGTAAATAGTATTTGCTTCTCTTAAATGTAATCTTAAAATTGTGTTCATAAATGAATAATTAGTGACTCCAGAATTCCAAGGGATCCCGTATGTTTCATAATATGGTTCATAGCATTTTTTATATTCTTCTTGATTGTAAGATTTATTAAGAAGTGGAGGTGTTACTATATTGTGAGCTGCATAATAATTCCCATTTATGTCTGGAAATAAACTGCAAAAACTGTATTCTTTTATAGCAAAGTTTCCATCGGGTAAATTATAACCATTGAAATCAACAATTAGATCCATTATACAGAATAAATTAAATTTTAATAAATATTCTGTTACTAATATAATGTCAAATTTAATTAATAAATTATTTTAGCTTTTTGTAATGCGTCAATAATTCAAGAGTGATGATTAATCTATATTGAAAATTTATATTCTTTGAATTTAAATTAATAATTGTCTACAATTTTGATAGAGAATATTTAACTTAAAGATAAATTTATTTAGATCTTTGTTATACTTATTGAGTGATATTAATTAAAAAAAAAAAAAAAAAAAAATGAACTTGTTTTATAGATACAACTTCCAAAGATTACAAGCACCTGTGCAACCTGGGTCTATGGACAGCGAGGCGGGG
This sequence comes from Cotesia glomerata, assembly GCF_020080835.1. Lineage (NCBI taxonomy): Eukaryota > Metazoa > Arthropoda > Insecta > Hymenoptera > Braconidae > Cotesia > Cotesia glomerata. The sequence continues at coordinate 10,679,628 of NC_058167.1, forward strand.
ATTTTTAGTGCCACGTTTGATATCTCTGGGTCAAGATTGATAACAACCGAGGCGGATAAAACAATAAAAGTGTACAAGGAAGATCTCACCGCTGTAAGTTGATAAATATTTTTTATGCAATTAATAATATACTTATACTTATACTTATTTATTCACTTGTATACCTGATATGGTTTTTATAAGTCTGAATAGTCCAAACATTTAAGGTAGTACCTCCACGAAAAGCATATTTCAAGAAACTTATGGAATTTTTTTTTATCGGAAGATAAATATACACGGAAAAAAGTAAACTGTAATAAATAACAGCCGATTTATAATAAGTAATGATCAACTGCTAAAAATTACCATTTCAAACAGTAAAATCGTGATTTTACTATTCACTTTATGATATTTACCATTTAAACGTTACAATTTACTCTTATATGGAAGAAAATACTATTTCAAACAGTAATATTCGCTACGTAAATATCTAAAATGTTAAAGTATAATAATTAAGAATTCAGACTTTGATATTTATCATTTCGTACCTAAAAAATGATCTTATGATATGTAAAAAGTATAAAATAAAGTTAGTAAATTTCTAATACAAGCAACGTCAATATTTACAAAGTGAAATGGTAAATTTTAAACGCAACGCTAAAAATCAAACTGTAATTATTGACTTGCTTGGACTGATAAAATGTATATTTTAAAAGTATTATTTTTTACTGTTTGAAATGTTAAATTCTCCAAGAGTGAGACCCCTTCTCTTTGCATCTGAGTTCCCTTTCTCCTCATAATATCGACTATATATTGAAATGACAATTTTTACTGTTTGAAATTGTAATTTTTAAGATGAAAGAGTCGTTATTTACTATAGTGACAGCTACTAATCACTTATTTTGATATTAAATTATAAATTGTGGCTTTTATACTTTCTACATTAAGATCTGTAATATTTATATTTTTGCCACCCCGATGTCCGCTTTACTGTTTGAAACTATAAAAATTAACCGGAATCTGAGTGAATATTACAGTTTACTTTTTTCTGGTATTATACCATCACTCAAAATTTCAGATCACCATTAGCACAGTTTGAGATCAGTTTTTAGCATCTTTTTTGTAGAGAGATGGTAATGTTAGTATGAAATCATTCTTATTACTCGAATGATGCAAATAGATCTCATACTAACATTACCATCTCTCTATACTTCTACGTGTAAAAGATGCAATTTCGAAAATTAATTACTCAAAAACGGTGCGGTGAATTGATCTGAAATTTTGGTGGTAAATTATTAATATATTTATCTTTCGATAAAAAAAACTCCATAAGTTTCTTGAAATATGTTTTTCGTGGAGGTACTATCTTAGTCAATGTTCCTTTCAAGTTGTTCGGATCACAGAGTTTCTCCCTATTATCAACCACTTTTTTTTTATCTCATTCAAATATTTCTCCTTATTATCAACCACTTTATTATGTAATTAATAATATAAATATTTAGTGTATTTTTTTTTTTCTAATACATCTAAATTTTTTTTTCAGACTGAAGAAAGTCACCCAATCAACTGGAAACCGGAAATAATTAAGAGAAGAAAATACTAAAAGTCAGAAAGTCACATCGAACTCCGATACAAAGTTTAAATTATTTTTTTTATTCCTCTGCTTCGATTTATCGAAGAAAAAAAAATTTTAATTAAATAGTATATGATACTAAAAAAAATGTAAGGATTATGAAATAATTCTTTGATTAAATCAATTTATATTAATTTTTTATAAAGCAAATAACTTGAGTATTTATTTGAACCATTTTCTTATAATTATAAAACTATCTTGTTAACAAATGATACAAATAATTTTAAGCAGTAGAAATTGGACGTATAAAAAAATTATTTTTTTTTATTTTTAAAGTTCTTCGTCTAAATCGTAATCCTCTTCTGGAAAATCTCCTTTTGTCACATAAAGCGGTTTAACAAACCCACCGTACTTAGGCGGACATTCAAAATACCTTTTTCCATTTACCCTGAAACAAAAAAAAATTTAGTAGTTTTTTTTCACTCAGATTTTATTAATACAATTATAAACAAACACTTACGACCCATCATTTTTTCCAAGAGGCTCATCGTACTTGACACCAACCCACAAACCTTCCTTAAAATCTGTTTTGCCTATGTAATTTAATTGAAAAAAAAAAATTAACAAAAATTTCAATAGCTGAATTTTTGATTATGAAAAATCAAATTAATTACTCACCAACATACATAATTGTACCACGTCTTTTCGGTTGTGACGGCACACTTATTTCACAGCGATCACCTGGATTGAAATTCTTCGTCCATTCAATTTCTGACTCTTCTTCGCGTTTTTTATCTTCTTCCTTCTGTTTCATTTCTTCTTCGTTATACTTTCCTAGTTTATTTTTAGCTAAAAATGCCTTCACAGTGTCTAAAAAACGTTAAAATTACTTTTAGATAATTTACACCTGAAAAATATTTCATCAGATAATTTGGAAACAAAATTTACCAGGCCGCTTCGAGTAATCATCATCGGAGATTTCAAACTTTGGGACATTTGCTAGATCATCATCAAGACGCATAAAATTATCAGTGACCTATTAATTTGAATTAATTAATCATTAATAATAGCTTAAATCATTTAAAACTAAGGTAAAAGTAAACTAATTAAAAAAATTACATGTTTTAAAACAACCAATTTTCGTAAAATTTATAATTAAAAAATTATATTTATTAATTTATTAGAGTTAATTTGTTTTTTTTTTTTTTAATTAAAATAAAATTGCAAGTGTCAATAACTAGGCCAGTGTCAATAACTGGGTCTTTTATCTGACACTGAAAAAAAAAAAAATTCTTGACTGGAGTGTAAATTTTCTTGGCTCAAGAAAATATTAACTTAAGGGCATTCTTCCTAAATTGCCATTCGAAAATTTTTAAATCGAAGATTGAAAATTTCTTGAATGAAGTCAAAATTTTTTGAGCCAAGAAAATTTCTTGCTCCAAAATAACTTTTGTTTTCATTAGAATTTTCTTGGCGCAAGAAATTTTTTTTGTGTGTATAAAACTTGTCATAAAATCGAAGTCAGCAGACAATTAATAGTTTTTTTTTATTTTTATTATAAATCGATTGAAAAAAAAAAAAATTTTTTTAATTTGTAAGGTAAAAGACCCAGTTACTAAAACTAGCCTAGTTTTTTGACACTTGTAATTTTATTCTAATTAAAAAAATAAAATGTTTTCAAAAAATCAATTATCTTAAAATTTATAATTCAAAACATGATACTGAAGTTGACTGACAATTATTATTTTTTTTTTTATTTTTATAACAAATCAATTACAATAAAAAAATGCTTCTAAAAATTTACACCAAAAATTTTTTTTAATTTTCACACATGGAATTTTTTCATAATAATTTCATTGACAAAAGTTTATTATTATGAAGTCTGTCAACTTCATAATAATAAAGTTAGCCGACATTTTTGATTTTTTCATTTTGCTTAATTTATTAAATTATAACTAAAAAATATTCTTAAAAAATTGCACTTATAGTTTTTGAAGTTTTTAACAAATAAAAAAAATTTTTTTTAATTTCTTTGTAATAATTTTTTAATAAAAAAATCATAACAAATTTTAGATGTCGGCTAACTTTATATTCATGTAAACTTTAGTGTCATTTCAAAAATTGTATTTATGAGTTTATTAAAGTTAATTAAAATAAAATTGCAAATGTCAATAACTGGGTCTTTTACCTTACTTGCAATTTATTTAATAAAATTTTTTCATAGAAATTTAATGGTATTAAAAATCAAAAAAATTGACAGATGCCTGTTAATTAATATACAGTATCATTATCACTGTCTATTTTTCAATTAAAAAATAATTAAATAAAACCTTACATGTACTATCATTCCATCATCAATAGGATAAGATCCTAGAAGACGTGATCCGTCATTAGGACTACAAATAAGTTTATTATTCTTATCAAAAACCTCCAATTGCATCGTAGACCGGTTCCCACCGGTTAACAATTCTAACTTTCCCTGAAGTAAAAAAAAATTAATAAATAATTTATTTCTATTTATAATAATAGTAAACAATAAAATAAAAAAAAATAAGTCAATTATTGAACAAAATAAACCTTAAAATCATCAATAGTAATTCCTTTTTGAAACCTTCTTTCAATACAATTTTTTTGTCCAGAACTCGTGATGCTGACATTTATAAAATCTGAAGTTACTACAGTATATTCAGCCATTTTATATTTATTTTCTGAAAAAATAATTTATTATTAGAAGAAAAATTTTATTTTTAAATAATAAATAGTTTTTACTTACTATTTAAAAATTATTTTCGTTTTTTATTACAACAGTCGTGTCAAAAGGCGCAGTATGAACAATACTAAAGTTAGCCAAAAACTAAAAAATATTTTTAAAAAATTGCATTTATAGTTTTTCAAGTTTTTTACAAATTAAATATTTTTTTAAATTTTTTTATAATAATTTTTTCAAAAAAAAAAATTGTTAAAATTTTTAGATGTCGGCTAACTTGATTTTCATCAGTATGAACCTATATTTGGTTGTCTGGAGCCGAATGTAGAGTTCTTCTGTTTTACATGGTGACGAAATTGCCCGAGTTGTATTCTCTTGCTATATAAACTATAGAGAATAAAAAAAAAATAATATGACACTATTGTTAGAAATTTTTTTATAACTTTATAACAATTAAATAATTATAAAAAAAAAATTCCGCGTGTGAAAATTAAAAAAAAAACTATTAGTGGAAATTTTTTAAAGAATATTTTAATTCTAATTGATTTTTTATAAAAATGTTGAAAATTGACAGCTGTCAGCTGACTTCAGCATGATGAATAATTTTCTACGCCACCTAACGTCATTGTTTAAAACTATTCACATAAATTATAATTTATAAAATAAGTGAACATAATCAATTATCGAGCGACATACATCGTAATCCTTCACACACATACCCAATTTACGTTACACCGTTGTAATGTGTTACTAAAAATTTATTTTTTGTTCCGATAAATTTTTCGTTTTGTTTATTATTGAACATTTTATTAATTAACAACAATAATATTTACATTTCTATAAGGTTATTTTATAAATCCTCATAAAGTAAATATTGTTTATAAAATAAGATAAAATTATAAAATAAATAGAAATGTCGTCGTCATCAAAACAAAATCCAAAAAAGTTCAAATGGAATTTAGATTTCGCCCACAAGTATGTATTTAGATTATTTTTTAAATTATAAAATTATGAGTAAGTGTATGGACTTTTTATTTGATATTTAATATATTGTGTTTTTATTTTATTTTATTACAGAAACAAATCGGATAAGAATGCTGATTTACCAAACCCACCAGGTTATAATTCTGGTGGTGCATTGTATCATAGTATGGAAAATTTACGTGAAAATGATTCAAATCATTTGATTATTAAAAAATCATGGGATTTAGCTCTTGGTCCATTGAAACAAGTACCCATGAATTTATTTATTATGTTTATGGCGGGTAATTCTATATCAATTTTTCCAATTATGATGGTTGGAATGCTTATTATTAGGCCAGTTAAAGCATTATTTACAGTTCAACCAAGTAAGTTTATTTTTAATTTATTTATTATGGAAAATTAAGTTATCTGATGTCTAAAAAATTTTATTTTTTTATTAAAAAAATTAAAAATAAATTTCATTTGTAAAAAACTATAAGTGTAATTTTTAACTTCCCACTAAGAAAATCGAAGATTTTCAAAAATCGGGAAGTTATTGTTTTCACCCCGTTTTGCAAAAATCGAGTTTTCATCAGATCTCGACGTTTGAAGGTCACAGGAAGCTTCCCTGACTATCTCCGCGAGGTTGTCACGGTGTCTGTATGTGTGTGTGTGTGTGTGAAAGTATGTGAACCACTTATAACTTTTGAACGGCTTGACCGATTTCATCGCGGTTGGTGCCATTCGAAAGGGCTTGACCAAACTTAGATTTTGAAAACTATTTGGACCGATTCAGATCAATAGATTTTGAGAAATCTTAAAAAAACTGAAAAAAAAATTTTTTTCAAATGTGGTTTTTATGGAATAACTTTTAAACGGCTCAAAGGTTCAATTCCAAAAACTAATCAGCTCTTAACCTCAAAAAACCACGTCGATCGCCACCAATCCGGTCAAAATCGGTTGATTCGTTCGAGAGATATCGTGAACGAAAGAAAACCGAAAAGTGTTTTTTCGGAATAACTCCAAAATTCCTAGCGCGATCAATTCAAAATTTGAGATTCTTTGTGAGGCTTGAAAAACTGCGTCGAATGCTTCTAACCGCGTAAAAATCGGTTTATTCATTCAAAAGTTATTGCGGTTTAAAAATTCAAGAAATAGTGTCTTATCAAATCTCTATCAGACTTTTGAGCTCGAAGAGTTTTAAAGCATAGGAAAGCAATCTCTTTGAGCTCGGAGAGCTCAAAATAACCCATAAATTGTCATTTGAGCTCGAAGAGCTCAAAAACGTCATTGGTGCAATTTTAAGCGCCTAAGTATGGAATTAGCGGGAAGTTGCAGGGATGGCCTTCAGGGTCAACCGTTTTCCTAATTTTTTTAAAATATTTTTTAGTTCTAATTAAATAAATGAAAGATTAATAAAAAAAAGACCATTCGGCAGCCGAAATGGAAGTAGATTTCATCATGAATAGAAAAAAATATAACGAAGATTGTATACAGAACTAGGGCTTTTAACTTATATGCAATCGACAAAAATATATATCGACGGACAAATACTAAAACCAGTAATTTCATAATTTTCCGTCATATTAAAACGTCGGCTAACTTTAGTATTATTTTCTCACGATACTAAATAAAGTTAGCCGACATTTTTAATTTTTTGATGTTTTTTTAATAATTAAATTATAACAAAAAAATATTTTTTAAAAATTGCACTTACAGTTTTTAAAGTTTTTGACAAATGAAAATTTTTTTTCTTTTTTTTTTGTGGTCATTTTTTTAATAAAAAAAATTTTTTTAATTTTGAAATGTCGGCTAACTTAATTTTCATTATTTTCTCATTTTGTTTTTTTTTTACTTGCTCAAAGTTTTCCGTAGTTAATAAATAAATAATTGCTCCAAAATTAAAGATTTCGAAAATACATTTATATATTTTGAAATCAGCTTTTTAAATTTATTAGATTGATATAAAGAGATGATACTAAAATTCACAGACATCTGTCAATTTTTTCACAACTAAATTGCTGTGAAAAATTTTTAATTAAAAAAATTCACATTGAAAAATTGAAACAAAAAAAAAACAAGTACAAATTTTTAAGAAGCATTTTTTTTAAATAATTTATTTGTGATAAAATTTTTTTAAATTGTCTGCTAATTTTAGTATTATAAAAAGTAGTTTAGATTCGTAAAAATCTAATTTTTTTAATTTATTTTTATTAAGTTAGTGTAAAAATTAATTTTTTTAAGTTTATGTTGATAGTTTTTGCTCCAAAATTTAAGAGTTTCGAAAATATATTTATATATCTCGAAGTCAGCTTTTCAAATTTATTAGATTGATATAAAAAGATGATAGTGAAATTAACAAAGATCTGTCAATTTTTTAGATTTTTATGGCAACTAAATTACTGTGAAAAATTTTTAATTAAAAAAATCCACATTCAGAAATTAAAAAAAAATAACAAGTACAAATTTTTAAAAAATATTCTTTTTTAATAATTTATTTGTGATAAAAATTTTTAGAAATTGTTTGCTGATTCCAGTATTATAATAAAAAATAGTTTAGATTCGTAAATTTCAAAATTAATTTTTTATAAGCTTATTATGTTGATAGTTTTCATATAATTTTTATTTTTGTACTTACAGAGTTAAATTTAGCTTATTAAAATTATTAATGAAAATTAATTTAGTACACATTTAATAATTTTAAGAATTTTACAACAAATAAATTATGGCAAAAAAATTGTCATGTAAAAATTTTAAAAAATAAAAAATGCAATTCTTTTAAAATAATTTTTCAAAACAAATTTGTTTCTTAAAAAAAAAATTAAAAAATAATCAAAGCAGCTAATTTTAATGCCATAATTTTATAGCAATTAAATTATTAAAAATGATTTTTTGAAACAAATATTTTTGTTAAATAAAATTAAAAAAATTATTAAGTGACTGTTTACTTTAACGTTATAAATTATTACCATTTATGAGCTTCCTATAATTTCATAAGTTTCAATAAGAGTTTATTTTTTTTTAATTAAAAAAAAATTATGACTTATAGCTTGATAAAATATCTAAATCAAATGTATAACTTGATAAATATTAAAACATTTTATTTATTTTGTTTCAGCATTCAAAGTAATTGAAGGAACGAATGCATATCCTCAAAAATTTGTATTTTTATTAGGACAATTAGTTAATATTGGCTTAGCACTCTACAAATGTCAATCAATGGGTTTACTACCTACACACGCATCAGATTGGCTCGCATTTGTCGAACCTCAAGCAAGACTAGAATATTCTGGTGGTGGTTTTATCTACGCATAATTAATAAATTATTTTCTTTATAAATAATTAATTAAATAAATTAGAACAATTTAACTCATCATTAATTGAAAATGTTTTACTATTCAATAGTTTATCATTACAAAAAATTAAATTATAATAAATCAATTACTTTGTATCACCTAAATTAATCTATCCGGCAAGTTTATACAAAGAAAAAAATAAAATAAACCAATAAAAAAAAAATTTGTGTATGTACAATGATTATTATTCATTTTTGTCTATTTTTTCTTATGATCATCAGCAAATTCCTTCAGTCTTTCTATTATTTTTGCTGGTTCATCAACTCTTGGAACCTAAAAAAAAATTATTGTTATTATTATCATTATTTATATTCTTATCGAAATTATTATTAACAAATTACCTCATAATTTTGACTGATATAAATACCAGTGTAAATACCGGCACTGAAGGTCACCTGTAACAAATGTCAACGCAATGTAAATAAATGACATTAAAGTTAGCAATCTTTAGAATGAAAATAAAGTCAGCTGACATCTAAAAATTTTTTTGATTTTTTTTATTAAGAAATTATTACAAAAAAATTTTTAAAAAATTTTTTCATTTGTTAAAAACTTCAAAAACTATAAGTGCAATTTTTTAAAAATATTTTTTAGTTATAATTTAATAAATTAAGCAAAATAAAATAATCAAAAATTTCAGCTAACTTTATTATTTAATCTCTAGACCATTCTTTAATTTTATTTAACAAATAAATTTGTTCTGAAAAATTATTTTAAAAAATTACATTTTTAATTTCTAAAAGTCAATTTTTTTCACTCTTATTTATTTGTTAAAAAAATTTTTTAAAATGATTAAATATCTGCTCAATTAATTTTCTTTGTAAATAGATAATAGAAATTTAATAAATAATTTATTATTTTTAATCAGCTTACCAGAAACTTGATCATTTTTAATTATTAAATAATAAATAAATAAATTTATTTTTCGATTTTAGTAATTATAATTGTATATATTAAATATAAAACTAAATAAAATAAAATTTTATCTCTGATGATTTTGCATTAACAAAAACCTGCAAAAGCTGTTAATATACTGTTCACAATTTTCGATTATTTTTACAATTGTAATTTATAACCAAAACAATTCTTAAAGCTAATTTCTATGAACGTACCGTGAAGTTAGCTGATATCAATAAAAATTTTCAAAATTTTGAATTAAATTAAAGTTAGTAGTCACTTAACAATTTTTTAATTTTATTTAACAAAAAAATTTCTCCCAAAAAATCATTTTTAAAAAATTGCATTTTTTATTTTTTCAAATTTTCAAATGTCAATTTTTTTGCCATAATTTACTTGTTATAGAATTTTAAAAATTATTAAATATATATGCTAAATTAATTTTCATAAATTTTGAAATTTTAATTGTAATTTTTTATTATTTTAATAACATAAAAGAAATGGTTAAAAAAATACATTTTTAAGATGTCATATTTTAACTAATAATTTATTAAAACACTGAAGTTAACTAACAGAAACTTTTTTATAATTTTAAAGCAATTAAATTATTATAAAAAAATTCCACATGTGAAAATTAAAAAAAAAATTATAATACTAAAGTTTTTGATTTTTTGATTATTTTTCATTTATTAAATTAGAACTAAAAAATAATTCAAAAAAATTGCACTTATAAGTAGTTTTTCAAGTTTTTTTCAAATGAAGATTTTTTTTTATTTTTTTGCAATGATTTTTTCAATAAAAAAAAATTCTAAAAATTTTAAATATCGGCTAACTCAATTTTCATTAAAAAATTATTAGTGTAAATTTTTTGAAGCATTTTTTTATTGTAATTTATTTGTATGAAAATAAAGTTAGCCGAAATCTAAAAATTTTTTCATGATTTTTTTTATAAAAAAATAAAAAAAAAATTTTTATTTGTTAAAAACTTCAAAAACTATCAGTGCAATTTTTTAAAAATATTTTTTAATTGTAATTCAATAAATTAAGCAAAATAAAAAAATCAAAAATGTCGGCTAACTTTATTATTATTTTATTTGTTATAAAAAAAATTGACAGCTAACTTCAGTATTACAAGAATTTCGTTTTTTAGAAGAAAAAACTAACATGAAAATTAAAGTAGCAGATATTTAATAATTTCAAGAATTTTTTTAAGAAATAAATTAGTGCAAAAAAAATTGACATGTAAAAATTTAAAACGCAATTTTTTAAAAATCATCTTTTGGAAGAAATTTATTTGTCAAAAAAAACTAAAAAATAATCAAGTGACTGCTATTTTTTAATCGGTATAAAAACAGTTTCACTGTAAAAAAATCGCGCCAAGTCCACGTTCATAAGACTATTAAGAAAAAAAAATTTTATTTCTTTACAAAAAGATATAAAATAAAAAATTAAAAAATCCAAGTAACCGATATGGTTGTATATGATTTTCGGAAATTAAAAAAAATTTTGTTGTAAATTTAAGGTAGTTGTAGCGTGATAGGCATTTCAACAGAAAATTATGAAATTTTTTTTATTGAAAGATAAATATATTAATAATTCACTACCAAAATTTCAGATCAATTGACCGCACCGTTTTTGAGTAATTAATTTTCGAAATTGTATCTTTTACGTAGAGGTAGAGATGGTAAAGTTAGTATGAAATCTTCCATACCACTCGAGTGGGCCAAAGATTTTATACTAACTTTATCATCTCTCTATACCGCTACGTGTAAAAGATGCAATTTCAAAAATTAATTACTCAAAAACGGTGCGGTCAATTGATCTGAAATTTTGGTAGTGAATTAATAATATATTTATCTTTCAATAAAAAAAATTTCATAATTTTCTGTTGAAATGCCTATCACGCTACAACTACCTTAAAAATTAAAAGAAACTATTTTGGAACGTATTTAGTGTGCGTGGTTACGAAATATTTCACTTTTTATGAAATTCCTAAAATCTATCTCCTAGGACTTTTAAAAAAATTGAAGTACACAATGACGCACACCAAGTACGTTTCAAAATTGTTTCTTTTAGTTTTTACACGCTTTTTATTAGCTTCACTTGTATGTCAGTTTGTCAGTTTGTCAGTTTGTCAGTATGTAACTCTCCTTCGCATAAAGAGACTACCATAATGATATTATTTAAATTTTGATTATTATCAACCTAGAACCCAGGTGATGACCTTCCTAGTCATCCTCTGATGACCATCCCGAAGTTATATCTCGAAACCAGGTGTTTTCCTCCGTAGGTTTTCATCGGGAATGGCACAGATAAACCCGTACATCAACCCGGAATCCTCTGATGACCATCCCAAAGTTATATTTCGAAACCAGGTGTTTTCCTCCGTAGGTTTTCATCGGGAATGGCACAGATAAACCCGTACATCAACCCGGAATCCTCTGATGACCATCCCGAAGTTATATTTCGAAACCAGGTGTTTTCCTCCGTAGGTTTTTTACACGCTTTATATTAGCTTCACTTGTATGTCAGTTTGTCAGTATGTAACTCTCCGTGGGTAATTTGCGCGCCTCAATATTTTTGATAATCAACAAATAATAGTTTAAAACTAAAAATCACGCTTTTATAAATAAACCAAACTAAAAATAGAAAATAAAAATAGAATTTTTAATAAATTTAAATTAAGAATAGTGTTAAAATTTCAATAAATATAAATTAATAATAGTGTAAATAAAAAATGTATTTTATTTTAAAAAGCGTGGGGTGCTTTTAAGATATCAAAATGATAATCACTCTACTCATATCTGTCAATAAAATATTTATAACTATTGACACCATGCACCCCACGCTTTTTAAAATAAAATACATTTTTTTTATTTACACTATTATTAATTTATATTTATTGAAATTTTTAACACTATTCTTAATTTAAATTTATTAAAATTTATTTTCTATTTTTTAGTTTGGTTTTCTATAAAAAGCGTGTTTTTAGTTTTTTTAAACTATTATTTATTAAATTTACAACAAAATTTTTTTTAATTTCCGAAAATCATATACAATCATATCGGTTACTTGGATTTTTTAATTTTTTATTTTATATCTTTTTGTAAAGAAATAAAATTTTTTTTTCTTAATAGTCTTATGAACGTGGACTTGGCGCGATTTTTTTACAGTGAAACTGTTTTTGTACGGATTTCAGTATTTTTTGTAATTATAATAAAAATTGACAATTTTAATTTAATACATTTCCGGTGGCGAACTATCCTCTTTAAGCTATAGTTCATGTAAAAGTTATTCTTGCGCCGCCTGGCGTTTGTAATTGCAAGCTGTCAAATATCTATTTTTTCACTGTAGTTTCCCATCTATTATAAGATTAGCATGTATCCTTATATTATTTAGTCTCTGGCCGTCCGCTTTTTACATAAAAAAAAAGTTAAAATCTAAAAATCTGGGTCGCTATAGTTTGTGCTGATTATTTTTAATAATTTTAAATAGAAATTATAAAGATAACTAGAATTTAATTTACGCGCGCAAGCGCGCGCCTCATATTTATTATCATGATATATTTGTGTGTCGTTTATGTATATTATATTCACTTTCAACCAATCAGAATGAGAATAATTATTTTCGACCAATCACATCACGAATAGATTGGTTTCACATACATTTCATCTCAATTTTATTATGGGACTAGAATTTGAATTTGCGCGCGCAAGCGCGCGCCTGACTGTAGCAATTGCATATATTTTCATGCTTATGATATATTCGACCAATCACGTTACGAATAGTTTGATGCCACATACATTTCATCTCAATTTTATATTAGGATTCATCTTAATTTTATTATGGGATTGATAATAATCAAGTAATACGCGTAATAAAAAGCATGAACTACTATTATAAAATATCATATAAAAAAAAAATCAAAATAAATTTGAAAAAAAATTTGTAACCTCAAAAAACCGTTCTGCTTACAGTATATACATACATACTCGGTAGTCTGGCTTGAGAACGGAACTTGGCGCCAGACTCTATCGAGTCTGTTGATTTAATGTCGTAAAACTAACATAGAAACAGCACTTTACAATCGATCTGAGCACTCGTCTTATTACAGGTTACCCGACCGACGCTCATTTCATAGACAGACATTTCTTGTTACTAACGCGTAATAAATTCCTGTTAACGAAATATTACCGTTCAATTGAACTCACATTATAAATAACCGCTGATAATATTTATTTAAACAACAGCTGATTATCAAAAATTAGACCAATTGATGACATGAAGCGGCAATTATTATTGAAAAATTCAACAATTGCAAATCCAGTTACAAGCTTCTAGGTAAGACATTTTTCATACTATAATTATTAAATTTTACATGTGGTGGAACTATTAAAATTAGCTTTTTCCCTCCATTAATTTTTTTAACTCCTGATACTGCTACTTATTATTATTATTTATAACCACTAATAAATTATTTACCAATCTTCTGTTTTTTATTGCGTAGTAATATTTTAGCATGACTTTTTTAATGCAAAGTATGAATAGAATAAAATGTTAAATACGTATTATTATCTTGTAGTGTGTGTCAACTTTATAAAATCGCCATATATATGTCTACAGTATAATATATCTAATAATTTAGTACATTAGTAGTATGTTATTTAATTTTTAATTACTAATTAATTTATTTTTTATTTTTAATTAAAAAAAAAAATTACCTACGCATGAAAAAATTCATCTGCAAATAGATTATAATTATAGAAATGGCTAACGGAGCAGTTCATAAAGTAAATTAATGTTCTGAAACATATTTATCAATATATATGTCTATAGGCATACATATAAGTACTTACAAATAGTACATAAAATATACCTGCATGAAAGTATTACCATTATTACATATCGTGTTGCTACAGTTACAATTGCAATACATCTCTTTGATGAATTGACCTATTATATATACTTACACGGATGATTAATAGTATTTATTTATCTATTTATTTAATAATTTATTAATTATTTGAGCTAAATATTTTTATTGTGAAATAGTGTTTTATATTTTGTGATATTTGTTTTTTGATTTTAATTTTAAAATCTTTATATTTTAATTTAAATTATATTTTTGGGTGGACTTTTGCTCTTTTATTACTGATTATTTTTATGTGGTGGTAATTTGAAACAAAAGTTTATTAAATTTATGTTGTAATACGTGTATTACAGCTGTAAGACAAAACTACAGATGCCATACATTCTGGTACGTGGTAATCTTGCGTCCTACAGTCACAGATATCCTTGGAGAGTGCTCGTTTCTGGTTTGAAAGGTATCATATATCTGTTATTGTTATTTTTTTATTTTATTTTAACTATTTACCCTTTTTTAATAACGTTTGCATCCTACTATATTTATATGAATGTGCATCTTGTTAATAACTAATAATTGCATCTGTAGAATTTTTTTTCCTAGGAAAATTTTTTTGTAGAACTCTGATTAGAAAAAAAGATTTGAAATGATTAAAAGCGATTAAAAAAGATTCAACTTGACAATTATACGGCTGTCTACCTATCTATCTATCTATCTATCTATCTGAGGAAATATCAAAGGAAATTTTAAGGGAGTTGGGAAAGAACGGAAAGGGGGGACCTACTCAGTGGGAATTTTTCCGTAATTGAAAAAATAATCAGACAGCCCAGACTGGAAATCGAACCCAGATCTTTCGGTTACACGCCAAGGGCTCGTAGTAATTTTACTTACTCAGTAAAGAAGTATTATTATAAAAAAAAAAATTTTATTTTGTTGAGGAAATTTTTTTCCTCCTTTTTAAAACTCAGTAACTGCAAAATTTTTGTACCTAATTTTTTTCAATATTACTGCATTTTTTATAACTTTTAGACCTTAATTTAAAGTATTTTTTTTTTTAATATTTATAGGGTAGAAATACCGTTTGTGGCCACTGTGCCGTTTATGACCATTTATTGTTCAAATAAACGATAGAAATAAATTTTTATTAATAAATTATTCAATAAATTATATAAATAAATCATTACAAACTCAATTTGTTTTAATATACATTTTTTAAAACTCGGCAAAAATATGGTTATACTATTATAATTTTTTATAAATTAATTCAAATGTTGACTGGCCAAAAACAGTGCTAAGGTGGCCAAAAATGGGTACTTCTACCCTATTCAAGTATTTTTTATTTATAAATCAAATTTTTCATCAATTTGGCAGACAAACTTTTTTTTTAATAAGAAAAATTTTTAAAAATTTTTAAATGTTATTCAATAAAAAAAAATTTTTTTAATTTTTAAATCTTATTTAATAAAAATTTTTTTTTTTTATTTTTAAATCCCAAGCGTCACATAAAAAACTGTTGACTTTTTGGTAAATTTTATTTAACAAGGAGTCAAAAATTAATAATTATCAACTTAAATTCAACAAAATATTAACAAAAAAATTTTTGTGCCGCTTGGAATGTTATTTAATAAAAAAAAATTTTTTTTAATTTCTAAATATTAGTTACTGTGTTTTGAAATTAGGCAGCCGTATATAGATATACATTTTGCACGGGTTAAATCGTTTTAAATTTTTTTTTTTTTTTTTTTTTTTTTTTTTTAAAGGAAAAATAATCAAAGAAGAAAGCATCGACAATTTTTATAGACTGATAAAATAATTTTATTTGACTCTGGGACCTAAGCTCTCTTAAAGCCATCAGTATTTAATACATTGGTTTTCATTTGTATGTATAATATAACTCAGTAAAAAATTACTTAATAATTAAAGGTTTACAATTCAATTTAATTTAAAATTTTAATAAAACAGAGATATATCATGTAATACAAAGAAGTGAATTAAAGTCGTAAGTCACCTTAGAAAATAATATTTTAAATTTATAACTATAATTTTATCGATTATATGGTAAATTATTTTGAGGATGTTTTATATTTGATATAAAAATTAGAACTGGACACTGACCAAGACTTTATTTTAAAAAATGATTAAGATTGAAAATTAAAAAAAATAATTTTTAGATTTTTGAATGAACAATTTTACTTTTAGAAAAAAATTATAAAAATATTTAATATTAAAAAAATCAATATTTTTTATTTAATTTTAATCACAAGTTAATTAAAAAAAATAATACATTTACAAAAAATTAATGTTTCTGTTATAATCTTGAATTTAATGTTCAATTTTTTTTTTATAATTATTATTAAATTTATTAAATCAATTAAATTCAATTAAATAGACATTATTATTTAATAAAAAAAAAAATATAAATATTTTTTTTTTAACGTAAATAATAGTAATTATATTTATTATTTATTATTATTATGGTGTTTTATTTGCATAACTTTACAGTTTTATACAAGCTTTTTTTTTATTTTTAAGATATAAATATTAGAAAGTACAATTTTTTAATTTTTTTAAAAAGGTAATAATTATTAAATAAATATTAAATCTCAACCATTTTTAACTAGCATAAATATTTAAAAATATTATTTATTGATAACTTAATTTATCCTTTGGTATTTAAAATAGTAATTATATTATTCAATTAAGATTATGACGTTAAATATCTAAAACAAATTAACTACAATACATTACGCAATAATTTAATAAAATAAAATCCTTAATACATAGTTTATAAAATCAAAAAAAATTGCCTGATGCTATTTAGTTTGATAATTATTATTATAATTTATAATTACTCATTTTAATAAAGAAGTTTAATATTTTAAAAAAAAATTTGAATAATTATTTATTAAAAAAAAATTAATTTGTTATAGCGACTGACATTGAACAATTAACTCGTTTTGCGTCTGGTGGTTACTGCGACGATTCAACAATTGTTTATTTACAACATCCTTGTGTAATATTAACGGCGCTAGAAGTTCTGGGTTACAAAGTAGTTGCTTCATCAAGTACGAGTGTAAAACAAGACTACAATGAGTATATGTGGACTATGAGAAAAGATTTTGCGGAACCTGAGCCTGATACAATTGTTAAATCAGGTATGATATATTTAAAATTTTCTATTATTTAAAAAACAATCATTATTATATTATTATACTTGAAAAAAAAAAAAAAAATACTTTCTGCCATATTTTATTAATTTGATGGTTGTACTTGTACTTAATAATTAAAAATAATGTTGCGCGTTTATTATTAAAAATTAATTACATTTAAACTATTGAAAGATACGCTTTATTACGTTGGTACATAAAATAAATATAATAATTAAATAATATAATTAAAAAAACATAAATACATAAATATATTTTTTTTTATAATTAGTTATACTTTAAAAAGTACGGGTCGTGATATTTTATTGTAGTAACTGGGGCAAGTTAATTCAAGAGTAAGAAAACCCATTACTTTGAAATAATCACCAAGAATCATCACATCAGTCATCACGATCATAAAAAATTAGACAGCCCGTAATTGTAATAAGCTTCAATAAAAATGGTGAAAAAACGTGGACTTGTTTGGACTTACTACCACAAAAAAGTCGATGGAACATCTGTTGTTGCTTTTTGCAAATTTTGTAATAGATCTTACATTCAAAATGCAACGCGAATGGAGAAACATTTAGCGCGTTGTGAAAAAGCGACTCCTGAAGTTAAAGCACTATTTTTGCGTGTGTCTACAAGTAAGCGTGTCAACAGAGCACGCTTGTTGGGCGCTAAGATTGGCGGTACTTGGATCAAGAAAAATGGTGATGTCACACTTGATATCAGTAATCTCACCGAAGCTGATTTGGAGGATATCAGTGAGTGGAATCGCCAGAAAGAAGAATTGAAGGAATTCCGTAATCACAGTGAAATTGTAGTACCAGCTCAGAATGTTGAATGCCTTGAGGAGGAAGATGATCCTACTTGGTCATCAGAACAGGAACATTCTAAAACTAATAATCGTCCTTCCGAAGTTGAGGATAAAAAAACACCTATTATTGTGAAAGACAACAATGAGTACGAGTCGATTCCTGATCACGATTATGGTATGATTTTTTTTTTATTATTATTTATAATTACAGAAAAATTTTGGTAATTTTTTACAAGTAGGGTCAACTCCACCTTTAATTTTAATAAATTAAAAAAAAATTTTTTTTACTCTGTTTGTTTTTACGGCGTATTTATGATAAAAAATGTGATAGGAAAAAATAAATATATCGATAGCTTTTTTGCCTTTGAAAATTGGATAAAATATTGGCTTCCATGTTTTTGGATAAAATTTCTATTTGATCTTTTTAGTAGATTTCATAAAAATCTAACTATTGTATTTGTTCTCATAGCATAACATAGTATAAATTTTGCTATAATTCAACTTAACTAGACTGAGTCAGAAAATACATATGTTTCAAAAGTTTATATATATATATATATATACGATATAACGCGGCTTGTCACGACGATAACATCAACAATTATTAAGGAATCTCAATGAAACTTAACATACTTATTTTATAGACTATTATGAAGGTCAAGTTCAAATATGAGCTTAATCGGTCAATTAGTTTAGAAATTACAGCATTTAAAAATTTTTAAAATTTCATACTTTCACTATTTCTCCTACAAATAACTTTTGAACGCGTCAATATATTCAATTTTTGTAAGAGGTATCTGAAAGCTGAGAAATTAAGCTTCAATTTATATTGCGTTACTAGAACCATAAGGGCGTATCTCAAAATGGTTCTGCAGAACCATAAAGGCGTATAAAAAAATTTTTTTTGCTCCAATCAATGTAAAAATGTTGAAAATATTAACATCTATGGAAAAAACGGAAAAAAAAATTTTTTTTTGTAATACGCCCTTATGGTTTTAAGAAAACATTTTTCTAAAACTATAAGGACGTATCCTGTTTTTTCGGTTTATTATCAATTATGGGTCAGAGTAAGAAAAAAAAATTGCAAAGATAATATAATATCACTCCACAACTTGATTTATGTCAACAAATATTTATTTAAGTGAGAAAACTAATAAAAAATTAAGGAAAAATAAATTCATCGAAGTATTACTCCAATGCCATCTCCATTGTCAGGATCATCTGTATCTAAGATTATAAAAGTAAAAAAAAAAGATTTCTTAATTTTTTTTTTAACTAGTTAATGACAAAAAAATTTATAAACTATGACCATGGCTGAAAATTAAACTTTGATAATACCGATGATATTTTGTGGGACAGTGCCTGATGTACAAAAATGATTTAGATCATCAAACTTGCTACAAGATATTGGTATTGAAGAATCATAACAATTCTCAAGAACAAAGTTCTTTTTGAATGACTTTTTTAAAATTACAGTTTTAAATGGCTTACAAAACTCTTTTGTTAATTGTAAATAGATCTGAAGTAAAGAAAACATCAATTTTGAAAAACTTTGAGGCTAATTTTATTAACTTGAAGACATACCGATTGTTCTCAAGTTGTTATGAATTTATTTTTTCTTAATTTTTCATTCGTTTTTTGACTCAAATAAATATTTGTTGATATAAGTTAAGTTGTGGAGTGATAATTTCTAACACCTTTGCAATTTTTTTTCTTACTCCAACCTATAATTGATAATAAACCGAAAAAACAAGGTACGCCCTTATGGTTTTAGAAAAATGTTTTCTTAAAACCATAAGGGCGTATTACGAAAAAAAAATTTTTTTTTCGTTTTTTCCATAGATGTTAATGTTTTCAATATTTTTACATTGATTGGAGCAAAAAAAATTTTTTTATACGCCTTTATGGTTCTGCAGAACCATAAGGGCGTATATTTTGAGATACGCCCTTATGGTTTTAGTAACGCGATATGTTTACATGTTTTTTTAAAGCAGAAAATATTTATCTTATGATCATTTTTAAGAAATTTTACTTTTGTAATCGTTTTGTCTATACAAAACAGACTGAAAAGTACTGAACTACAATAATTTTTTTTCTTCCTTTATTGAATGTTGTTTACTTATGAAATTTGCTGTTGCACTGTTTTTTTTTCTTTTTTTTTTTTTTTTATACAACCCTGAGGTAAGATCTCGTTAGTGGCACCTTTAACTCCTATTAGTGGCACTTTTTCTTTCACTGAAAAAAAGTTCTACTTGGAATCAAAATTAAAAATTTTTTTGATCTAAACGTCTTAAAGATAAGAAATATTATATTCATTATTGAAATTAATGATTTCATTAATTGAATAAGTACCAAAATCAAAGAAAGTGTCAGTAATGGGGTCACCGCCACTAATAGGGTCTATTACCCTAGTAGTTTTTTTTTATTCTTTATGAAATCTACTTCCATTTCGGCTGCCGAATGGACTTTTTTTTTATATATTTTTTTTTGAAAAATACATAAAAAAAAAAATTGATCAAAAAAAATTTTTCTATGGCTATACTTGTGAATAATTACCGAAATTTTTAAAAAAATTTAAAATTATTTTGTATAATTTATTTTTTTTATCATGTTTTTAGAATTAACTGAAGAAGAAGAAGGACACCAAGTTGTTTGTTACGACGAAAATGATTTTGAAAAAGGACCGATTAACGATCCAATGAGTACTAAGTCACCGGTAGGAGGAGGAGGAGGAAGTTCACCTTTGAAAAATAAAATTCTTCATGAACAATTATTAGAACGAAGAGCTTTGAGAAAAATTGCTGAGATAGAGTTGAAACGTAAAACATTAGAATTAGAACGCAGTCAATATGAATTTGAACAGGAAAAAATGTGTGGTGAAGTACGATGGGCACATGAAAAGCGTTTGATGCAATATAAAGAAGAACGCGAGCGTAAACTAAGTCAACAATAATTTCTTGACATTTCATTTAATTATTTTTATCATTAATTATTTTTAACTTTTCATTTTTAATTATCATTTTTTTAAATTAAACATTTAGTTAATTATTAAGAAATATATTCATGAGTACGAATAAAGCGTTTCTTTCATATATTTACTTTTAAATATTATTCTTAAATTAACAAGTTAATCAATAGAAATTGTGACTTTTTTAATCAATTAAGAAAGTAATATTAAGTACAACTATGCATTATTTAAATTTGTAATGTATATATTTTGTAGAAGTAATACTATAAATTGTTAAAATAAAATATTGTAATAAATCTTTTAATTTTTCGACTAAAATTTTAAATAATAATTTTAAAAAGTTTAGAAAATCCAAAAGTGCACGACTTATAATGCTAATTTAATTATGAAATATTAATAAAATAAAAAATGTGAAAAAAATATATAAAACAGCTAAAGTAGCACGATAATGCGTACGCGTATCTAGCGAGTTTAATGTATACAATATGTATTTATTTATTTATCAAAATTTTAGACCCTGAAGCCTTAGCTCCTTAAGGGCCTTACATATAAATGAATACATAGTAATAATAATAAAAGTAGTTGAACAATAATGGATATGATAATAATAAGAAAAGTAACTATATAGTAGGGTGGCGCAAAAAAACCGACTATTTTTTTTTTTTAAGTCTCGAGTGAAAAAATGTTAGTTTTTGATGTTTTGAGAGCCCTCACCAAAGGACAGCTCAAAAAAAAATTTTTAAGAGGTCACTCCAAATTTTTTAAGATTTCAAAAATCGTCAAAAATCGAATTTTTTTGTTTTTTTAATTTTTTTTTCTCGTTATGGTATAATTTTATAGACCAAAAAAAAATAAGTTTCTGAAAGTTTCAGTTCAAAATTTAAATTTTGAAAGGTCGCTCATAATTTTTTTTTTTTTCTTTAATTAGTCATATCGCCGACTTTAAGTGTTGGGAGTGGTACGTTGGGGTCTTTTTGGTTTGAAAAAATCTTAACCTACGCGGCAAGGTCAAATCTCAACCAAGCTGGGTTCTAAGACCAGCTTGGGATTCGAACCCACGCCTGGCAGTTGATTAAATAAAATTATTAAATTAATAAAAAATTATATTTTCTATGTTGTGCTTGATTTTTAGTTCATCTCGTGATGTATTTTTATCGATTATTGTACTAAATAAAAAAAAAAAAATGCATGGAATTTTAATTTGAATAGTAAAAGGTCGCTCGGAAAAATCTAAACTAATGCACTAATAAATTGAAAAAAATTATGAGCGACCTTTCAAAATTCAAATTTTGAACTGAAATTTTCAGAAACTTATTTTTTTTTAGTCTATAAAATTATACCGTAACGAGAAAAAAAATAAAAAAAAAAAAATTCGATTTTTGAATTTTAAAAAAATTTAGAGCGACATCTTAAAAATTTTTTTTTAAGCTGTCCTTTGGAGAGAGCTCTTAAAATATCAAAAACTAACATTTTTCCACTTGAGACTCAAAAAAAAAAAATAGTTGGTTTTTTTGCGCCACCCTACTATATAGATATATTAAATCAAAGATGGTTAATATTATAAGCCAGACTACCCGATCCAAATTGTTGGATAATAACTAATTTTTCATTATTATTTCTTCACCATAATATTTTAAGTCTCAATACCATCAGAGAAAATTTAGGTGAAAATAATATTTAGAGAAAGATGTAATTTTTCAGTCACTGAAAAAAGTTACACTGAGTAAAAAATTACATCTTTCTCTAATCATAATTGTCAAAACAAATTTTAATTGTTATTTTCACCTAAATTTTCTCTGATGATATTGAGACTTCATACCGATAAAATATTATGGTGAAGAAATAATAATGAAAAATTAGTCATTATCCAAAAATTTGGATCGGGTAGTCTGGCTTATAATATTAACCATCTTTGATTTAATAAATTTAAAACACCAATCTTCATATATTAAATATACATATAGCTGTACAGTCTTCTGATTTTTGTTTTATTTTATTAATTGTATATAAACGACACTGAATTATAATTCCGGAGTTTCATACATGACGGACAGGAAAATTTTTTGACTTATTTTGATGTTTTTTTCCGTTTCTATTGCACTAAATTAATTTTTCAAAAGTTGAAATTAATCTTCATTAAATTATCTTTACAATAGTATGCAAAATATCTTGATTCCGTGAACTAACAAGAGTATAATAGAATAAAATAGAATATCGTTTTCATTTGTATCACATCTTGTTTTACAAAACTGTATCTTATGCCTTCAATTAATTATTTACATTTGCACATACACTAACTTTCACTTAATTTTTAATGAAAATGAAGTTAGCCTACATTTCAAAATTTATAGAAATTTTTTATTGAAATAATTTCAATTAAACAATTAAAAAAAAAATTTCAGATGTAAAAAAAACTTGAAAAACTATAAGTGCAATTTTTTAGAAATATCTTTTTAGTTGTAATTTAATTAATAAAAAAAATCAAAAATTTTTAATGAAAATTAAGTTTGCCGACATTTAAAAATTTTTATAATTTTTTTTTCTTGAAAAAATGATTACAAGAAAAATAAAAAAAAAAAATTTCACTTCTAAAAAACTTTAAAAACTGTAAGTGCAATTTTAAAAAAATATTTTTTTGTTATAATTTAATTATTAAAAAAAAAAAAAATTCAAAAGATTAAAATCGTCGGCTAACTTTAGTATTATAAATTTTTAAACGTCTGCTAACTCCAGCGTCATTAATTTTTAATATATTTGTACTCTCTTTTTTTAAACTTTTGTCACACTTTATCCTTAACATATCACAGTTGCATTATAATACTATTTATACTATTTCATACTTATATTAATCTAGTATCTATACATGTATATCAATGATAGCTTTTTTCTGACATTCTATATTGTAACACTCATTCTCTTTAAACAGTCTTTCAATTTGGCCAAAATATATACACAGTTATATTTTTATGTCCCCTTTTAAAATTGCCATTAATTTTTTCCCATAAGATTATAATAATAAAAATAATTGCTGAAATGAGGCGAAATAAATAATAGTTTAAAAAAACTAAAAACACGCTTTTTATAGAAAACCAAACTAAAAAATAGAAAATAAATTTAAATTAAGAATAGTGTTAAAAATTTCAATAAATATAAATTAATAATAGTGTAAATAAAAAACGCCATTCGGCCATACCCGACATGGATAGGTAGATTTCTTGTTTGAATATTGAAAAAAAAACACGTTATTAAAAGGCAAAAATGTCCTAAAATTTATTTTTTATTACATTTTGCAAATAATGATATGAGACCGACTACAACCAATAGATATTCAAAGACATCTTCCTAAAAATAGGATTTGTAACAGACGAAAGTCATTTGATGATAATAGCTAAAATTAATTTATTTTTGATTTTTAATTTTCCAAACTCGAAATAAATTGAAAAAAGTATCAAAAGGTAACGAATAATAGCTCAAATCGAAGATAATTATGTGAATTTTGACATAAAGTTGATAAATTCAAGCTATCTTTTATGGCTTAAAAATTATTTAAAGAAAAAGGGCTGAAATACGTTCATTGAAAAATTTTTGAAAATTTTCAAATTCACGGAATTAATTAAAAAAATCATCAAAACTAGACAAATAATAGTTTAAATTGAAGGTTATTAAATGAAATTTAAGATAAATTTGATAGATTTTATCTATTTTTTACATCTGGAAGATTATTTTCATAAAAAATACAAAATTCAAAATTTTTGAAAATGAAAAAAATTTTCAAACACCCACAACTCGTAAACTAACCGGCCGATTTTGCTCATCTTTGAACTTGATCTTGGTATTGATCCACAGAATAAGCCCACAAAATTTCATAAAGATCGGTTGAGAACTGTGGGCGCAATCCTGCTGACATGGCGCGTTATATCACATATATATATATATACATACATAAATACATATATAAACTTTTGAGCCAATGCCATTTTTCGACATTACTCGATAAAATAAAACATATTATGATAAAATTTTCCTAAAATTACAACATGAGACCGGCTACAATAGTTATATTTCTATAGAAATCTACCTAAAAAGCGTGAGGTGCATGGTGTCAATAGTTATAAATATTTTATTGACAGATATGAGTAGAGTGATTATAATTTTGATAATATCTTAAAAAGCACCCCACGCTTTTTTTAAAATAAAATACATTTTTTTTATTTACACTATTATTAATTTATATTTATTGAAATTTTTAACACTATTCTTAATTTAAATTTATTTTCTATTTTTTAGTTTGGTTTTCTATAAAAGCGTGTTTTTAGTTTTTAAACTATTATTTATTTTTACTTTTTAGTTTGGTTTATTTATAAAGCGTGATTTTTAGTTTTTAAACTATTATTTGTTGATTATCAAAAATATTGAGGCGCGCAAATTACCCACGGAGAGTTACATACTGACATACTGACATACTGACATACAAGTGAAGCTAATAAAAAATAATTATTTATAAATATTATAAATACGGGGAATCAGAGTTGGATTTCGGAGAGCGAGCCTGAGAAACGGCTACCAGAACCAAGGAAGAGTTACTGACATACTGACAAACTGACATACAAGTGAAGCTAATATAAAGCGTGTAAAAAGAAAAATGTAAGAAAAAGTCTAAAACTCCAGTAGATGGACACTACTTACAAGCGATATTTTCAATTAATTATTTATAATTAAATAATTAATTTATTAATTTTTTCCACTAAAAAATAAAGCTTGATAAAATTAAAGAGAAAAGGTGATAAATCGGATAGTAATTTTCAAAATACATCATAAAGTAATTTTATTAATTTTGAACACGTAATGCTTTCTCATGTAAAGTAACATATAAAATATATTAATATAAAGAATACTAATAATTAATAAATTATCAATATAAATTTATAAAACACAACGTTAAAAATACATTATATATATACATACAAGTGAAGCTAATATAAAGCGTGTAAAAAACTTTTCGATCGTAAAGCACTTTCTGATGCTTCGCATCATGAGTCGTGCAAAACTAATGTTCCCTAATTAATTTCAGAATTTTAGTTAAAAATAATTATTCTATACAGTTATAAATATATTTTTTTTTTAGAACTAAAAGACAACGAAGTTTGAGAATTATTTATATTTATTTGATAAAAAAATATAAATAAAAAATGAATGACCAAAAATTAGCTGAAAATATCGGTTCCTTGATTGCAAATGAGTGTTATTATTACGTTGCCGTAAAAGGTTCACCATTTGCTACGGACTGTTCTGTATTTGGATTGATAGCTGATGAAATGCAGGCACTTTGTAAGCGCTTTCCTAATTCAGGAACTGACGTTATGAACGGCGTACTGATCAAAGGTTCATATCAATTTTATTTTTTAATATTTAAATATTAAATTATTTTGCTGCTTAATGATTAAAAATAATTACCGGGTGCAATTTTATAGACTAAAAATTTAATTTCAGGGTCACCAATTCCGGTTATAAATGCACTGGCTGAACTGGGATATCGGATCGTGTCGAGTACTGGAGAAGCGGAGATACTTTGGACATTGCAAAGAGAAATTTAAATAAATTATATTTAAAAAATAATCTAACAAAGTTACTACGCACTACATAATAATTAATGTTACTGCACTTAATATTGTCTATCTGGAGAATAATCCATTTTATTGAACGATAGAAAATTTATTTTTAATATGCATCACTTACTCAAAGAATTCCATTAGTATAATTAGCTTTTTTTCTCTTTTTCAATTTTTTTTTTATCGATCACAATATTTAAGCATTTAAAATAATTTATGGATATAAAAAAAAGTGTATTTATTTTTCTATAATCAATCCATTAAATTTTATTCCAAATAATGAACTTTTAAGCGTATGAATCAAAATAAAAAATTATTAATTTTATTTTAAAATATGTAGAGAAAAATTTTAACAATTTTTATACATTCAAATTTTATTAACAGGTACAACTTTAAAAATAATAAATATGGCAGTTTAATATATATATAATTAAGAAAAAAAATTTTTATCAAAATAGTATTATTATAAATTGAATAATTGATTTTATTATTTGTATATTAATTTTTGAATTTATTTCTGTACTTAAAAAAATAACAGTGGAACAAAATAGTGTCAATTTAAATATAATGAAAAAAAAAGACCAAGTATATATGATTGATAGTGAGAATATAGTTTTTTGACTTTATAAATATTAGCGAATTATTTTATAAAACAATACCAATTGATTTTAACGAGTTACCTAATCAATGATGAATAAATTTATAATTATATACTCTGTTGTATTAAAGGGCAGCCTAATGCTATCTATAAAAATTAAAACCATGTAATTGTGTGCAATAAATAAAATTGCATTTAAATAATCAATGATTTTTTTTTTAATTCAATATAATTTTTAATACTCTAGATAAGATTAAGATTAAAGAACGCCGAGGAAGATTTAATTTTAAAAAGTCTAATTAATAATTATGGAGGAAAAAATTAATTACGACCACGGTCATGATCATAATCATACATGTAAATTAGATAGTGGAACTAATGTCCGTCAGACTATTTCCGAAATGGATTTTGAACGCGGAATTTGGTACGCAGGTTTGTAAAAAAATTAATTATTTTTACTAATTATATGAAAAAATAATCAAAGTAGCTTCTATGTAAGGACTTTAAAACGTCGAGATTTAATGAAAAATTGATTTTTAAAAGTGAGGCTAAAAACACTAACACATGCCAATTTTTTTTTAATTTTCAATTTTTCGCATTATGTAAAATTCACTGAAAAAAATTAAAATAAAATTTTTAACTTCTAATATAAATTGACAATTTCCAAAAATTCGGCTGTGATAATATTTTCAGTTCAACTTTCAAAAATCATTTTTTTATTAGATCTCGACATTTGGAGGTTCTTAGAAACTACTTTGATTATTTTTGCGTATATCGAGGGTTTTCTGACGCAATCACGTATCTCGATTTTTGAAGATGAAAAAGTTCAACTGAAAAATTGATAATTAATTATAAACGCGTTACTGAAAAAAAATATAAACCAGAATAATAATAAATACGATAGTATTATTTTTAGAAAATACAATTATTAAATATTGTTTTTAGATGAATATTAATTTTTTATAAGCCATTTTTTACCTTATCTCTAAAATTGTCATTTTTGAGATACGAGGTTGCGTCAGAAAATCCTCGAAAATACCGTTCTGGCTTTAAAAATTTTTTTTCAAAAGTCAAAAGAAGAATTTTTAAAGACAAATTTAAAGATAAGAATTTTGAAAAAAACGCTCTGCTACGTAATAGGTTTTTTAATTATCTATTTTGTAGCAGAGCGTTTTTTTCGAAATTCTTATTTGTTTAAAATAAAAACATAAAATTGCAATAGCTTTATAATCATGAGTGTAACAAGGATAGTACCGTTTCTTGCAGTGAGTGCGGGAAAAAAATTTTTTTTTTGCGTTTTTCAACAAGATTTTTGACTTTTTGCATTCCCTAGTTGATTGGAGAAAAAAAAATTTTTTTATACGCCCTTTTGGTTCTGCAAAACCAAAAAGACGTATATTTTTTTTGTACGCTCTTTTGACTTTAGTAACGCGAATTAATCTTCTGTTTACTAATTTTTTAAATAAATTTTTCAAGCTCAATCAGATGACATTGCTCGGGTGAAGCAGCTTTTGGCAAAAGGAGCATCTGCTTCTGAGGAAGATTCTGCTGGATATACGGCTCTTCATTATGCAGCTCGTGCGGGACATTATGATGTATGTAAGCTGCTGTTAGAACACGGTGCTCGGGTGAATGCAATCACGCGATGCGGTCGAGCAACACCACTTCACAGAGCCGCTAGCAGAGGAAATGAAGATGTAGTACGTTTGCTGTGTAAATTTGGAGCTGATTTAAATATTCAGGATGCTGATGGATATACTGCACTCCATCGAGCAGCTCTTGCTGGGTCGCTGAGTGTTTGGAAGCTCTTGGTTGATAAAACTTCTGCGGATGTCGTTGATAATAATGGTCATACTGCGGCACAGTTAGCTGAAATTCAAAATAAATTTATTATTTAATAAACATTGTAGTTTCTTTTTTTTTATTAATATTTTGTCTTAATTATTAGTTAAGAAATATTTAACTTTTTCCACTTTTCTTATTTTTTTATTTATTTAACAAACACTATGAGCACTTTTTGTCGCTTTGCTAAATGAATTTATTTTAGAAAAATAATAATTTTTTAATTATAATTAAAAAATAATTTTTTAATTTTAGTATATGTTAGATTTAGTTTTATAATAATAAAAATTTTTTTTCAATGTTATAGTTTCACTATTGTACTTTTAGCGATAAAATAAATTATTATGATTATTATTATTATTATTTTTATTTTAACAGTAAACGATAATATAATCGTTGAGACATTTGACGATAATAATAAATGTTTTTTTTTTTTTTTTTTTTTTTTTTTTATTTATTTGTATATACTGAATGTAGAGATTATTTTCGTTCTTAGAAATAGTCGTGAAATAAGAAACTTCTTATATTTATTTACCCACCACAATGCGTATCTTAAATATGTAACATTTGGGGTTGCGGTCAACCAGTCAGATCGAAAGCATTCCGAATTATCAAAACTTTAGAAAATTAAGAATTCCGCAACATTCAAAGTTTATAAAATACATTAATTTAAATAAAATACTAGCCGAAAAACAATTTTGTAAATTATAAAACACCGAGCTATCGAATATAGGTAAACATAAATCTTATATTCCTCAAGAGTTAAAATTAATTTAATTTCGAAAAAAGTTCGTTTCGACGTATATTCATCCGAATACTCATCCATATGAATAATGATTCGGTCGAAAATTACTCATCCAAATAACTATATATTCACATTTTTCGGCTAAATGAGTGTTCGTCTGTTCATTCATTTTGGCGTAAAAATTTTCGTTGTTATATTTTTTAATTTATTGAGACTTTGTGACTTTGAAAGATTCTATTAATATAGCTTTAGTTTTTTCTTTATTCAAATTTATATTTTTCGGAAATTTAAAATTTATCAAATTATTTATTTTAAATTATATTTTATATTTACTTTCTAAGTTCTAGTAATTTATTAATTCGGAATGTTGTCAATCTGACTATTTTACTGCGACCCAACATTTGATGACAAACACAGTACAGTCGACGCTCTCTGTATTGGACCTCTCTGTATTTGACCGCTCTCTGTATTTGACCACATTCTTCCTCTGTATTTGACGATTTTACACAGCTCTTATGGACAAGGACGAGTCAAATACAGAGAGCGTTGACTGTAAATTTTAATTATTCTTTACTATTCTTATTTAATATTTAAAAAAATATATAAACAATTTATAAAAGTATTAGTTATTATATATAAAAAATTTATAAAAAGTATTAGCAATTATTTATTAGAAATTTGCTACAAAATTAAGTAATTTATATTTTTTAACTTAAATTTCCCTGCAAGAATTTTTTAATATATTTTTATTTCAATATTATTATTATATATACTATCAGGAGAAGGAACGGAAAAAAAGGTAAGAAGAAGGGATGCGTGTGTATGACAATATACGCGATCGCGATTTATTTGTTTCTTCTGACGAAATAATCAACAGTCTGATATTATTAAGATATGTAAGTATTTTAATTTAATTATTTAATATTATTTATAAAATAACTTTTAAAAAACTCGGTTGTAAATTAAACTTGCAAAAAACTGGACATTCATTGTTGTCTTAATAATGAAAAATTAATAGAATTATTGATAATACTAAAGTTAGCCATTTTTAATTTTTTGATTTTACTTCAATTATTAAATTAAAACTAAAAAATATTTTTTTTTGATTGCGATTAGAGTTTTTCAAATTTTTTACAAATTAAGTTAAAAAAAAAGTTTTTGTAATAATTTTTTCAATAAAAAAAAAATTCTAACAATTTTAATGAGAATTAATCGCATATATTTAATAATTTTTAAAATTCTATAACAAATAAATTATGGCAAAAAAAGTTATTTGAAAATTTTAAAAAATAAATGCAACTTTCTAAAAATGATTTTTTAGGACAAATTTTTTTATTAAATAAAATTTAAAAAAATGTGACTGCTAATTTCAATGTCATATATTTTAAGATATCGGCTAACTTAATTTTTATAATTATTGTATTACTATTTCACTGCATTGAAGAAGAAAATGAATCATTTAATTTTATGATAATTTTTCTAAATACTTTGATTTTTTTGTTTTAGTTAAAAAACTTGCGGAATTTCAGTTTCAAGTATGTCATTTTATATGATAGTTAAAGGTGTTTATGCAGGGCAAGAAAAAAAGTACCTCTGTCATTTTATAGATGAACTTGATTTAGAGCTTCGAGAATCTTTTCATGAAAAATTTAAAATAACTCTGCGAACTAATGAAATACTCGAAAATAATTTGAGACTATATCAAAGTAAGTCTCATAATTATCTTAATATTTCTTACAACGTAAACGTCATAAATAATACTAAATATATCGCGTTATTAGAACCATAAGGGCGTATAAAAAAATTTTTTTTGCTCCAATCAATGTAAAAATGTTGAAAATATTAACATCTATGGAAAAAACGAAAAAAAAATTTTTTTTTGTAATACGCCCTAATGGTTTTAAGAAAAAATTTTTCTAAAACCATAAGGGCGTATCATGTTTTTTCGGTTTATTATCAATTATGGGTCAGAGTAAGAAAAAAAATTGCAAAGGTAATAGAATATCACTCCATAACTTGATTTATGTCAATAAATATTTATTTAAGTGAGAAAACTAATAAAAAATTAAGGAAAAATAAATTCATCAGAGTATTACTCCAATGCCATCTCCATCGTCAGGATCATCTGTATCTAAGATTATAAAAGTAAAAAAAAAGATTTCTTAATTTTTTTTTTAACTAGTTAATGACAAAAGAATTTATAAACTATGACCATGGCTGAAAATTAAACTTTGATAATACCGATGATATTTTGTGGGACAGTGCCTGATGTACAAAAATGATTTAGATCATCAAACTTGCTTCAAGATATTGGTATTGAAGAATCATAACAATTCTCAAGAACAAAGTTCTTTTTGAATGACTTTTTTAAAATTACAGTTCTAAATGGCTTACAAAACTCTTTTGTTAATTGTAAATAGATCTGAAGTAAAGAAAACATCAATTTTGAAAAACTTTGAGGCTAATTTTATTAACTTGAAGACATACCGATTGTTCTCAAGTTGTTATGAATTTATTTTTTCTTAATTTTTCATTCGTTTTTTCACTCAGATAAATATTTGTTGATATAAATTAAGTTGTGGAGTGATAATTTCTATCACCTTTGCAATTTTTTTTCTTACTCCAACCTATAATTGATAATAAACCGAAAAAACAAGGTACGCCCTTATGGTTTTAGAAAAATGTTTTCTTAAAACCATAAGGGCGTATCACAAAAAAAATTTTTTTTTTTCGTTTTTTCCATAGATGTTAATGTTTTCAATATTTTTATATTGATTGGAGCAAAAAAAATTTTTTTATACGCCTTTATGGTTCTGCAGAACCATAACGGCGTATATTTTGAGATACGCCCTTATGGTTTTAGTAACGCGATATTAATGACGCTTATATTTTTTTTTTTCTTTTTTTTTATATTAACACAAAGAAAAATTATAAATATTATTTTCAGTTCCAATGTGTAAAGTATTGAATTTTTTTGGTAAAAACGGCTATCGCGTTGTCTCTTCTACGTACACCAAAGAATATGTTAATAAAAATGAGTCACAACCTGGTATAATATGGACATTGGAAAAAAGAATTTAATAATATCACTATTTGAATCATAACAAATTACCATAAGTGAAAATGTCTCAATTCTTTATATTACACTTTAATTTTTATGTTACTTACCATTACTATATGGATAATCACATCAAATAAAATAATATGAACATGTAATTTGAAAAATAAATTTGTTATTGATTCAATTCTAATAAGAAACAAATAAAAGTATTTCACCTTGATTTAAAAAAATTTCCACGTTCAAATTTTCCCACAAGAAAATTCAGGTTTTAAAAATGACTGTTTCCGGCAATTTTAGCCCTCGTGGTCGCAGTGGTATTTTAGTTTTCCATCTTCAAATGCACTCAATCGTTTAAAGTTTCTCGTACAGTGTAGGTCAATTTTCTTGAGATTTTTCATCTGAAAATTAAGACAAGGTATGTTTGCTTTTTCTAAATTTTTATTTTATAAATTACTATAGAAAAATTATTTAAAACTACGTTTATATTTCTAAGCAATATTTATCAAAAATAATCAATGAAAATTAATATAATAATTTTAATATAGAATGCAACAGGTATTTGTCAACAACAATCATGCGTACGGCCTCAAATTTTTTAATGAATCATAACAAAAAAGTATGGGGGAACTACGATCTATTCAGCTTGTTATCGACTAAAAACCAGCATTAAAATAAAATTATTACAATCACAGTTCTTGTTCTGTAATTGTCAATATATAAAAAAGTTTATTTCAATATTAAAACTTTTTTTTTAAAAAAAAATTATTATAAAAGTTCCACTTTACCAGCAAAGGCCAAAATTTAGCGAGGTCATTTAAAAAAAATAATTTTAGTTTGAAAGTAAAAGTTATAAAATAAATCAAAGAACATTATTTGACTTTTTTTTGAATTTAGATAATTATTATTTTAAATTATTGACAGAAAAATGTCTAATAATGGGATTGATCGAAGCAGTGACGCTTACATATGGATTCAAGGAAACATTCGTGGAGTTGGATGTTTTATATTCGGAGCAACTTCTAGAATAAAAGGGATTTTACGAAATAACTTCAGAATAGAAGATTCGACGAATGGTGATCATATTGCTGGTAAATTGATAAATTAAAAATATTTTTAATTTGTAATTAATTTTTTAATTTATAATTCAAATTTTTTTAGCGGCTCCTACAATTGTCATTAATTTTTTAGTAACATGTGGGTATAGAATTAAAGAGACCACTACAATCGATCATTTTAATTTGCTTTGGACTCTTCAGCCTCAAAATTTTAATTAAAATATGTTTTTTAAGGTGACCGTGTCTTTTTTCTCATGCAAAAATTTCTCGTGATAAAAATTCTCAGCAATAATTTCTTGTACAATATTTTCTCACACAAAAACCATGATAAAAGGGCATGAAAATAAAGTTAACCGACATTTCAAAATTTTTAGAAATTTTTTATTGAAAAAATTTCAATTAAACAATTAAAAAAAAATTGTCACTTGTAAAAAACTTGAAAACTATAATTGCAATTTTTTATAAATATCTTTTTAGTTGTAATTTAATTAATGAAAAAAATCAAAATTATTTACACGTCTTCTAACTTTAGTGTCATAAAAGGGCCATGTTAATGTTGAAGATATCGCGTTACTAGAACCTTAAGGGCGTACCTCAAAATATACGCCTTTATGGTTCTGCAGAACCATAAGAGCATATAAAAAATTTTTTTTTGCTCCAATCTATGTAAAAATGTTGAAAATATTAACATCTATGGAGAAAACGAAAAAAAAAATTTTTTTTGTAATACGCCCTTATGGTTTTAAGAAAACATTTTTCTAAAACCATAAGAGCGCATCATGTTTTTTCGGTTTATTATCAATTATGGGTCAGAGTAAGAAAAAAAATTGCAAAGGTAATAGAATATCACTCCACAACTTGATTTATGTCAACAAATATTTATTTAAGTAAGAAAACTAATAAAAAATTAAGGAAAAATAAATTCATCAGAGTATTACTCCAATGCCATCTCCATCGTCAGGATCATCTGTGTCTAAGATTATAAAAGTAAAAAAAAAGATTTCTTAATTTTTTTTTTAACTAGTTAATGACAAAAAAATTTATAAACTATGACCATGGCTGAAAATTAAACTTTGATAATACCGATGATATTTTGTGGGACAGTGCCTGATGTACAAAAATGATTTAGATCATCAAACTTGCTTCAAGATATTGGTATTGAAGAATCATAACAATTCTCAAGAACAAAGTTCTTTTTGAATGACTTTTTTAATATTACAGTTTTAAATGGCTTACAAAACTCTTTTGTTAATTGTAAATAGATCTGAAGTAAAGAAAAAATCAATTTTGAAAAACTTTGAGGCTAATTTTATTAACTTGAAGACATACCGATTGTTCTCAAGTTGTTATGAATTTATTTTTTCTTAATTTTTCATTCGTTTTTTCACTCAAATAAATATTTGTCGATATAAATTAAGTTGTGGAGTGATAATTTCTATCACCTTTGCAATTTTTTTTCTTACTCCGACCTATAATTGATAATAAACCGAAAAAACAAGATACGCCCTTATGGTTTTAGAAAAATGTTTTCTTAAAACCATAAGGGCGTATTACGAAAAAAAATTTTTTTTTTCGTTTTTTCCATAGATGTTATTGTTTTCAATATTTTTACATTGATTGGAGCAAAAAAAATTTTTTTATACGCCTTTATGGTTCTGCAGAACCATAAGGGCGTATATTTTGAAATACGCCCTTATGGTTTTAGTAACGCGATATATAAGCATTTTTGTAAATGATGTTTAATTTTCTTCAAATTAATTTATGTTGTAATAACTTGTTTCTAGAAATAATTGAACTTGAGATATTGTTGTGTGAGAAATTTTGACGTGGGTAATTTTTGCGGATTAATAAAAGCAGGGAGCCGTTTTTTAAGTGTTACTTGTTTACAATAATGTTTTTATTTTTTCAATTGTTACAAAAATAAATTCAAGATAAATAAATTTAAGCATTAGTCTATTTTGTATTGATGTTACTTTAATGACTGGCAATTTAAGATTGACACTACAGTATTAATAATTTTTTTAATACAATAGTTCTGTTTCATTAATTGTTTTTTTTCTTAAGGATAGAAATTTATAATAAATAATTTTATTATTTTATTAAGTATATAAATTAGTAATAATTAATTTTTCTTACGAAAAGTAAAAAAATATACTCATAATTTTAAGAACTTTCAAAAATTTTTTTTATAGTCTTAATATATTCTTAAGTAATATATTTTATAAAAAATATATCCACGTTTTATAAATTTGTTTATCAAGTTAGTGATCAAATTAAAAAATAAATAGATATTTTGCTTCCTTTAGTTTAATTTATCGGATGTACTTACATGAGGAAATTACCACCAATGTAAAATAATAGCTAGATGCTTTATCCTTTCATCTTTTATTTCATACATAAGTATGTGATGTTAATTATACTTCAAAATACCGAAGAAACTTTACTGAAATATTTTTATTTAATTAATATGACTTACATTTATTAAAAAAAAATTTTTTCTATGTATTTATTTAAAATTATCATTAATTAAATTTTTAATTTCATAAAATGTATTGTTTTTTAAATTTACTAATATAAATTTATTGAAATAATTTTATTTAATTAATATGAGTAAAATTTATTAAGAAATTTTTTTTTCTATGTATTTATTTAAAATTATCACTAATTTAATTTTTAATTTCATAAAATGTATTTGTTAAATTTATTAATATAAATGAAGCTAAATAAAAAATATCGGCTAACTTTATTATTTAAAAAAATTTGTGTTAAATATTTAATATTTTTTTTTTATATTAATTTAAGAAAATTAACAAAAGAGTTTTAAATTTACTGTAATAATAAAATCAGCCGGAATTTTTAATTTTTTGATTTTGCTTAATTCATTAAATTTAAATCAAAAAATATTTTTTTGAAGCAATAGCACAAAATTTCTATGAAAATGAAGTTAGCCGACATTTCAAAATTTTTAGAAATTTTTTATTGAAAACATTTCAATTAAACAATTAAAAAAAAATTTTTCACAAATAAAAAACTTAAAAAACTATAAGTGTAATTTTTTATAAATATTTTTTTAGTTGTAATTTAATTAATAAAAAAAATCAAAAATTTTTAGACGTCTACTAACTTCAGTGTCATAAATTTCTTAGTTTGTAAAATCTAATTTTTTATTTCACATTATATTGAGTGTAATAATAAAATTAATATTGTACCTGAATATCACGAATATTCTTCAATAAAAACTAAACATATTAATTGAAACTCTATCGAACAAAGAGCTAGACTTCATACTGCAGTTAATTTATTTATTCCTTATCTAATACACATTTTATAGAACCATAATATGGACACCTAAAACACAAAAAGCGATTGATAATTTATAATTTAATATATGTAAGTTTAGTTTAGTTTATTAACAAAATTATGTCAAGGCAGTTGCCGAATGACAAAGAGTAAGTATACATATAATTTTACATTATTGTGCAGTTTAACTTATAAATATTTAGAGTGTTTTACACAATAATATTTTTAGATAGGTGATAATATTATATACTACATTAAAAATTAATATAAAAATTTAATTTATAAAGAATTAACTAATAATTTTAAGAATCTTTGATGTTACTAAAGAGACAGGTAGGAAACTTTAAATTAAAAAGAAGCTATATAAAGAAGGTTAACGAAGTTTGAAGATTAATAAAATAATGATAGAAGCATTTACAACAGTTTATGATCAAACTAGGGATGGGCGATGTTAGGAAAAAAAATTGACATCGGACTATCGATTTTCAAAATTTTTCACCATCGAACCATCGATGTTTTGACAAAAACATCGAAACATCGATTGTAGACATCGATGTTGAAAATGCACGCAAAAATTCGAAAAAATTATACTTATAACCAAATTTGGCGTAAAAAGAAATAATTTTTAATTATTTTACTTATTATTGCCCGTACACCTTCAAAATTTTGACTAAAATCCAAAAAACCCTAAATAAGGCAAAAAATTGCGAAAAACTGCCGCCACAACGATGAATAAAATTTTATAGATCTAGATCAAGCATACTTTTTATATATTTCAATTCACTGAATCTGAATTTGAACGTTAATTAGCCCGTTGAGCTAATTAGCCCGTCAAAATTTGAAAAAATAGCAAAAAACTTAAAAAAATTTCGTTAAGTTTTGTTATTTTTGAATTCTAAGATCATCTTCCAGCTATGAAAATGCACTTGCAAGTCATTAACAATTGTGTTTAATAGATTTTTTTCCCATATTTATAACTGTAATTTTTACGATTTTTTTTTTGGTTTTTTCAGATTTTTTTTTAATTTTTAGCGCACGCTAAAAATTTCTAGTAAAAATTTATCTCGATGTCGATGGTTCATTATTCTACATCGACCATCGATGTTTCGATTCCAAAAAAAAATCGATCAAAAAAGTCGATGTTTTCCGGAAAAAACATCGATAGTCGAAACATCGATGTATATCGCCCATCCCTAGATCAAACATCTAAATTAAATAAATAATGAAAAATTTTATTTTTGAAAACCTCCAAGCTTGATGAATTTATAATGTCCTCTGGTAGTTCTTCCCATAATCGTATAACTGTAATTACGAAAGAAGACTCATAATGAGTGGTACTGAAATTTGGGAATTTAAAGAGAATATTATTTTTCTTGGCTGCTAGTCTCTCAGAGCGTCTTACAGTAAGGTCTTCTTGAAATAATTCGCGCAAATAGCTAGGTTTACTAATTTCTAATAATTTATAAAAGTAACAACAAGTAAAATAAATTCGACGACTCTTTATCGAGAGTAAGTGTACTTTTTACGGAAAAATAAAACATATATTGAGCGATTAACATTTACTTATGCTTATAAATGATTACACACACTAAAAAAAAACATACTACTGATTTTATTACAATTATCAACATACAATAAATCACAAATTTATTGCAGATCGACAATTGGTTTTGTAGTAAAAAATTTTCCAATGCACGTGCAGTTATTTTTATTATTGATTTTTCAATATTTAATTATTTTAATTCAATAAAAAGTAAGTTTGTCAGAAAAATTTGTTGCTGATTTTGAAAGTGGCGAAGATAATAATTATATTTGTTTTAGGGGAAAAAAAAAATGGACTTGATTGACGCTTCGGACACCAATAGTGATCTTCACTTGAATTTTATTATTGGCTCTTTTTTTCTTGTGATTAACAATTTTGTCTTTTGCTGGTTCTTTAAATAAATACAGTTTTGCAACAGTATCAGGTCCAATGGAAAGTCATTGGTGCGTTGTTATAGAATTGAAGAAAAAAATTGATTTTGAAACTACTTTACTTTCAAACTGGATGCGTTATGCACTGATAGAAGGATTTGTTTATAGTTAAAAATATTTGTTAATATTTAACAAATCATTTATTAGAGACCACTTTTTAGTCCTTAACAAATATTTATTAGTATTTAAAAAGATTTATTAATATTTAATAAATGAATATCAGATTTATTAAATACAAACAAATTATTTTAAATACTAAGAAATATTTGTTTAATACTAAAAAATGATCTCTAATAAATGATTTGTTGAATATTAACAAATATTTTTAACTATAAACAAATTCTTCAATCAGTGTGGAAGTAATTATTAAACACAATATTTTTATGTGATACTAAAATCAGCAATGATACTAAAATAAGCCGACTTTCATGAAAATAAAGTTAGCCGACATCTAAAAATTTTTATGAATTTTTTTATTAAAAAATTATTACAAAAAAATAAAAAAAAATTTTTTTCATTCGTTAAAAACTTCAAAAACTATAAGTGAAATTTTTTAAAAATATTTTTTTATTTATAAATTAATAAATTAAGCAAAATAAAAAAATCAAAAATGTCGACTAACTTTATATTATATTAATATCATCCGACTTTCATAAAATTTTTTATGAAAATTAATTTAGCAGATATTTGATAATTTTAAAAATTTTTGTTACAAATAAATTTTGGAAAAAAATATGAGAAAAAAAATTGACATGTAGAAATAAAAAAAAATTAGAAATGCATATTTATATAAGCAATTTATTAAAAATAATTTTTTTGGAATAAATTTTTTTGTTAAAAAATAAATTTTTTAAATGGTGTGACTGCTAACTTTAATGTCATCATTTTTTATTTTTTTTGACAATTAAATTACAAGTAAAAAAATTCTCAAAAAAAAATTGCACGGATAATTTGTAAAATCTTCTACATGTTAAATTTTTTATTTTTATTTTTTTTGTAATAAATTTCTTCAATAAAAAAAAGTATAAAAATTTTCAGATGTCGGCTAATTTAATTTTCATCGATATTTAGAGTTTTTATAAAAAATAAATAATAAATTTTTTTATTGAAAAAACTTGACATGTAGAAAATTTGGAAAATTCTAAGTGCAATTTTTTGAAAATATTTTTTTATTTATAATTTTTATTGACTAAAAAAATCTTCAGCTAAGAAACAAAATTTCTTTTAAATTTCAAACAAATTAATTTGTTGTCTCAACAATGCTTATTTTTTTTTTTTTTTTTAGAAAATATAATGGACGTAGCAAATATACTCGGCCAGCAAGGAAATAGAATGATAAATGTTAATCCGAAACTAAATAATGAAAAATATTATTCTATTTTCTTACAGAAGAAAACTGTTATTGTACAAAATGCATTTTCAAATAGATCTAAATTATATTTGTAATTATTTAAAT
Organism: Cotesia glomerata; assembly: GCF_020080835.1. Lineage (NCBI taxonomy): Eukaryota > Metazoa > Arthropoda > Insecta > Hymenoptera > Braconidae > Cotesia > Cotesia glomerata. The sequence goes on from NC_058167.1 coordinate 10,720,541, forward strand.
ATATATCTGCGTGTAAAATTTATAATAAATAAAATATGTTTCTACTGAGGAAAAATTTTGCATATCAAATTCTAATCAATTTTAAACAAATAAATTATTGACAAAAGTATTTGCAATATTTTTAAAAAATTGAATAATATTTTATAATTGAAAATTTAATTTTAAAGAAATAGATTTGATATCTTTAAAAAAAAATTCTGTAAAATTAAGTTAAATGAGAAAATTGAACGTAGCTATTGAAATTAATTTAGCAGATATTTAATAATTTTTGTAACACTGAAGTTAGCCGACATTTTTAATTTTGATTTTTTTTCATTTATTAAATTATAATTAAAAATATTTTTAAAAAATGCACTTATAGTTTTTCAAGTTTTTCATAAATGAAATTTTTTTTTTTATTTTTGTAATAATTTTCAATAAAAAAAATCATGAAAATTTTTTAGATGTCGGCTAACTTAATTTTCATTCATTTTTGTAACAAATAAATGATGTCAAAAAAAATTGACATTAAGTAGAAATATGAAAAATTAAAAATTCAATTTTTAAAAAATAATTTTTTGGATGAAAATTAATTTAACAATTTTTTTAAAAATAAATTATGCAAAAAAAAAATTAGAAAAAAAAATTGACATGTAAAAATTGAAAAAAATAAAAAATGCAATTTTTTTGATGAAAATTAATTTAGCAGATTTTTGATAATTTTAATAATTTTTTAAAGAAACAAATTATTGCAAGAAGAAATTAGAAAAAAAATTGACATGCAGAAATTGAAAAAAATAATAAATGCAATTTTTTTAAAATTAATTTTTTGGAGCTAATTTGTTTGTTAAAAAAAATAAAAAATGATCAAGTGACTGCTAACTTTAGTGTCATAACTTAGCTATATATAAACTTTCCATTTTCAAATTTTCCCTCATTATTTAAGTATACATTTCCACTAAGATAGTTTCCGGTGTCTTTTTCGCCACGAAAGCATTTTAGTTTTTCCGTATCTACCGACGCTTCGAAGTCGCATACCTCAAACGTCAGAAAGTGAAGGTGAGTTTTTCAGAATTTTCAGATATTTTTTTTTTTTTTAAGCGAAACAAGAATTGTAATAAAAAAGTTTTACTGCTAAAATAAATACCATAAAACTCTTACTTATTATTAATGATGTTAAAAAATAGAAAAATTTATTAAAATGATATATAATTTACAAAAATTCAAAAAGAAAACACTCATAGACGTAACAAGTTTATTTTGTTGGTAATTTAGGCTTTTTCGGAGTATATTTATAGTAAATAACTAAAAAAAAAGTATTATGAAAATAATTCCGGTTGATATTTTACTAATTCTTTATTTATTTTTCAGAAATATAAAAATTTTTATCTAAAACAGAGTTAAGAAAATTTTTATTAAAATGTCAGGCGCTAACGGTTGTGGAAATGGTGTTTACATATGGGTCCAAGGAAGCATTCGAGGGGGTGCGTGTTTTGTATACGGAGCAAACGGAGCCACAAGAGATTATCTAAGACGGCATTTTCGAGCGAAAAATGATACGGTTGATGGAATGCACGTCGAAGGTAAATTTTATTATTTTTAAAAATTAAATTAGCTGTCAATAAATTTTTTTAATAAATCAATTACAATAATAAAAAATACTTTTAAAAATTTCTACTAATATTTTTCTTTAATTTTCACATGTGGAATTTTTTTATAATAATTTCATTTTATAAAATTCTAAAAAATGAAAATTAAGTTAGCCGAATTTGAAATATTTGAAAATTTTGATAATTTTTTCAATAAGAATAAAGTTTTCATTTATAAAAAATTAAAACTAAAATTAAAAACTATAAGGTAAAAGCCCCAATTATTGACGCTATAAGAGACAAAGTTATGATTTGATTTTTTTTAAGCAATCAAATATAAATATCGTTGAATTTTGTTTGTGGTAATGTCTTAAGTAATGTTTTAACTAATCAATTTCTTTTTTTAAAATGATAATCAGTGATATTTACTAATTAATTTTAAATAATTAAATAGATAATCTGGATACACCAATTATTGACGGGTTAAAAAACTGATTGATCTAAATATTGACGGGTTGCGGTCAACTAGTCAGATCGACAACATTCCAAATTATTAAAACTCTAGAAAATTTAAAATTCCGCTACATTCAAAGTTTATAAAATACATTAGCTTAAATAGAATAACAGCCGAAAATTTTTGACTTTTGTACAGATTATAAAACACCGGGTTATCGAATAAAAGTAAATATAAATCTTATATTCCTCAAGAGTTGAAATTAATTTGATTTCGAAAAAGGGTTGTTCCGACGTATATTCATCCGAATACTCATCTATCCGAATAATGATTCGGCCGAAAATTACTCATCCAAAAAATTGAAATTTTTCTTAGATGGTCCACCTTTACAATCATGAAATTTAGAGTGTTTTCCATACATGCTTGTAAATTAGAATAAAATTAATTTTCAAAAATTAATTAATTTAAAATTAATTAAAAAAAATTTCTAATCTAATTATAAAATTATTTACATTTTTCGGCTAAATGAGTGTTCGTCTGTTCATTCATTTTGGCGTATAAATTTTCGTTGTTATGTTTTTTAATTTATTGAGACTTTGTAACTTTGAAAGATTCTATTAATATAGCTTTAGATTTTTCTTTATTTAAGATTATATTTTTCGGAATTTTAAAATTTGTAAAATTAATTATTTTAAATTACATTTAATATTTACTTTCTAAGTTCTAGTAATTTATTAATTCGGAATGTTGTTAGTCTGACTAGTTGACTGCAACCCATATTGACGTACCGTAACCCCAATTATTGACGCCCCTACTGCGCATGCGTCGAATCATTTGGTTATATTTTTATTTATCAAAACTTGATATAAAGTAATCAATATTATTAAAGTTAATTAATAATAATTTCTATGAATGATTAATTATTATTAAAAATAGAACAATTTATTCAAAAACTTATTTAACACCAAAACACGCCGAGTTATTTGACAGTTAAAAGCCTTGTATATAATCGCGTAACGTATTTTATACTTAAAAAAAAAGGCGTCATAGCGCTGTTGACTGGCTGTCAATATGGGATTCACCATAAATATTATGAACTAGTTATTGACCCATTATTTAAATATTATAAAGCCTACAATTAATTTCGATTATTCAATTTTATAAATATTTCATGTACTGTTAATTAAAAAAAAAATAGGTCATATAATTACATGAAAAAATTAATTTAAACTCGGCAGTTAAAAAAAATGCTTTTCTAACCAAAGTTGTTAAGAAAATAGACGCTCGTAAGCTGATTTGATGAACTGGTGGTAACTTTATTTTTTTTTAATAATTAATATTTAATATTTTGAACTGAAAGTGATTTTTTTTTCAATTTTTTAATTAATTAGAATTTAATAAAAATTTATTTGATCGTTATTCTTATTACAGATAATTTAATATATTTAAAGATAATTTAGGGTGTCAATATTTAGACTCCCGTCAATAATTGGGGCTTTTACCTTAAGTGCAATTTTTAAAAAACACTTTTTAATTATAACTTAATATTATAAATAACTAACTTTAATATTATAAATTATTAATAAAATAAATGTATAATTAAAAAAATTAATTTTATTTTTATTTCAGCGCCTGCAACTGCTGTTATCAATGCACTACGAGTTTTCAATTACCAAATACACAACTCATTATCATTAGAAGCTTTAAATATTTTATGGACTCTAGAACCAAGTTCATAATTGTACAAAATTAGTGTTTAAATTTACACTTAGCATAATTGTGTAAAATATTAGACGAATTTTCTAAACTAAAATTTATATAGTAAAAATTTAACTCATTCATAAGACATTATATTGCTGGCTGGGTATTTGATAAGTAATTATAAAATTAATATGCGAGTTTGCAATTACTAAATATACAACACATTATTATTGGAAGCTTTTTGAATATTTAAAAAAATTTTTCTTATTAAAAAAAAGTTTGCGCGCCAAATTGATAAAAATTTGAATTATGAATAGAAAATACTTGTATAAATATTTTTAAGAAAAAATACTTGAAATTAAGGTCTAAAAATTATAATAAATGTAGTAATACTAAAAAAAAATCAGGTATAAAAATTTTGCAGTTAGTGTTTTAAAATTGAGCAGCTGAATTATCACTTATGATTTTTTTTTTATACTAACATGTGGAATTTTTTTCATAATCTATTAAAAAATTTCTAATGTTTGTTAACTAGAGTGTCGTAAAATTTTCAATGTATTTTGTAAACTCAAATTTATTTAGTAAAATTGTAACTCATACCGATCAAACTACTGTCTGGTATATAATTATAAGATTAACAAATGTGCTGTGAGCTTGCAATAATTAAATACACAGCGCATTATTATTAGAAGCTTAAAAAATCAAATGAACTTTAAAATCAAATTTATAATTGTTTATAGTCAGTGTTTCAATTGACACAGCGTAATTATATATCATATTAGATAAATTTTGAAAGCTCAAATTTATTTAGTAAAATTGTAACTCATTCATAACGGTCTAACTACAGTATAATAGATAGTTATAAGATAAATATGATGATAATTTTTTATTAATGGATATTATGACTGAAACTTGAAGACTGATTTCATTGAAACTCATTAGTAGATTGGTAGTATAATTAAATAATTGAATGTTTAAATTGTTTAGTGTCATAATTGGAGCCATCGATTAATTATAAATTTTACAATGTTAAATAATATTATGTTTTTTTTTTTTTTTTTTTACGTATTGTACTTGTTTTCAATGGAACTGAATAGTAAGACTGATTAAAATGACAAATGAGTTACTTAGTTAATAATTAGTTTAATTTTTTTATTATAAAATTGATGATTTAATAAAAATATTGCAATTATTTTATTTGATTGTTTATTTATCTGCAATAACTATTCACAGATTTTAGTTACTTGAATTCATATAAGCGAGTTCAAGCGTATTTTTATCGAAGAGTTTATAATAAATATTTAGGTCACTACAACCTCAAGTTATTATTTTTAATAACTGATTATATTTATAAGATCAAAAAAAAATTATTTTTAATTAAAGACTTAAAAAATTATTTAAGATAAAATTTTTGTTCCTTAATTTTTTTTTTTTTTTTTTTAATGATGCTAGAATAAATTTTTTTTTTATAATAATTTAATAATTCAATATATTTATAATAATTTAATTGCTTATGACATTAAAATAGTCTTGATCATTTTTTGGTTTGCTTTTTAACAAACAAATTTGTTTTGAAAAATTATTTAAAAAAAAATTTAATTTTTCATATTTCAAAATTTCTACATGTCAATTTTTTTTTGCCATAATTTATTTGTTTAAAAAATTTTTAAAATTATTAAATATCTGCTGAATTAATTTTCATTATAAAATTATAAAAAAATTACGAAATAAATTCGGAATATTTACGGCAATACAATAGAAAAATTACGGTATATTAACAGCATTTAAACCGTAAATGTACCGCATATTTACTGTATATCTGCGGCACTATTGCAGCAAAAAACCGGAAAAGAAGATCCCTACTTTCTATTACCGGCAAAATACCAAAAATATGCTGCTTTACTACTATTTTTCAATAGCTTAAAATTTTTTTTTATAATATTATAAATTATCATGAATAATTTTTAACAGGTTGATAAATTAATTTCCCTGTTATTATTATTATTATTATCATTTTTCTTAGTCCAGACCGGGATTCGAACCCGGATCATCTACTTACGCGCCGAAGGCTCTACTAGTTGAGCTATCAGAGATACTATCCGTATCTATTTACTCAATCATCTAATAAAACTCACCGAGTAATAAACACAACCGTCCATCTTAAGGTAAAAAGCATTATATCTTTAATTATATCAGTATAAACGCGGTAAAATTGCAGTATATCTTTGGTATTTTTACCGTAGAAATACCATTTTATTATCGTAAAATTATATTAATATTATAGTTAATACATAGATTTTTTACGGTAAAGGTTCTAGAGTATTACGGTAATTTTATCGTATTATTTCTGAACTTTGCAGCAAAAGTACGGTAGAAATGCTGTATAACTATAGTAAAAAAACTGGCCAAAAATAACCACAGAAATACCGTATTATTTCAGAATTATAACGGTTAATTTATGGTAAACGCATTAATACCGAAAATTTACGGTATTTCAAAAACCGCGAGGGTTCACTGTTATAAATATTAACTAGCAGGTCACCCCGGCTTCGCACGGGTATTTAACAAGAATTTTAAAATTAATTATTAGAAGGATCTAACGTTGAAAATTATAAATAAACTCTTTGAGAGTTTTTAAACCTAATTCACACTAATTCGCCCAAATTCGCTCAAATTCAGGCACACAGACGAAAAGAACTAATTCATCAGGATTCGCCGTAATTCGCACAAATTCAGGCACACAATCAAAAAGATTTAATTAATGAGAATTTGCAGGAATTTGCACAAATTCAGACACACAGACAAAAAGATCTAATTCATCAGTATTATTTATTGTTAATACCCATCCCCGCAATCTCCTGTGGGATGAAATATCGTAAAATTTGTTTATAAACTATTCCTATATATATCTATTACAGAAGATTCTTTTCAAATTTGGAGTCGATAAGAGCTATATTTAAAAACGGGAATTTTCCATTGTTAACGCCCCCGCAAACCCCTTTGGAAGTGGAATTTCTTAAAATCCATTCTTAGGTAACCTCTACATGGCAAAAGGAATATTCCTACCAAATTTCAAGTTTCTAAGTCTGATGGTTCCCGAGATATCGTGATGAATGACTATATAGATCTATCTATATAGATCAATCTATCTATTAAATTTATAATTAATATTACTATTTATAATATAGAATATTTATAATTAATATTAATATTAATATTCTATTAAATATGAAATCACTATGCTAGCTGTAAGTCATCTTGTTATAAATCAAAAATTGTTTTTTTTATATACTAACTGTTGTATTATTAACCCTGTTAATGGCCCCTTGGCTGTTGGGTTTGTTTATTTAAATAAAATAAAATAAAATATAGATAGGAATCTCTTATAATAATATAGATTATATAAATATAGTTTTTTTTCTCAAAAAAATAAATAATTATTAAAAGTTAAAAATAATTATTTTTTTTCTTCATGACCCATTATGTATAAATAAATTAAAGTTTTTTTTCATGCCTACTGGTCAAGTGACTAGTGAACCTTATTCAAGCCAAGCGATGGACATTCCATCTGCACTATTGGTCGAGAGACATTCTCTCTTTGCATTAGTTCTACGGGGTCCATCGAACTTGAATACTAGTAAAGCTGGAAGTTTTGTGGTATCTGTTCGAGTTGTAAAGATGTTAAACAAATGAAAGAAAATAAAAGAAACTACATGAGAGCAAAGATAAACTTTGAAAAAATAAATGGAGTAGGTTACCAAGCCAGGAATCGAACCTGGATCTCCCTGATAACATGTCAGGAGCTCTACTTTTTTTTTTTTTGAAAAAAGTTTATTTGCATAACAAGTTACAATATATACATTTTTACATGCTTAATCTAGGCTGCAAACTAGAAAACTTAAAAAATAGACATTTTTTCTTTTAATATAATATTATAATGTTTGTCCTTTTGCGTAAGGCGTCTCACATTATTTGTCTCTCTAAGTTGCTGTAAGTAACATTTGTATTAGAAAAAAAATTTTACTCTGTATTAGTATAATATATAAATTAGGGCGTGTCAATTTTAGGCGACTTTTTTTTTTCAACGAAAAAACAGGCTGAAAACTTGCATGAAGGTGAGAACAGACATAATTTATAGCTAAATTTGTCATTAAAGACAAATTTGGGAACTGGGGAAATAAAGGATAAAGGGGGGAGGAGGGACCGTACTCAGTAGGAATTTTTCGGTAACCGAAAAAATAATTCAGACAGCCCAGACCGGGACTCGAACCCGGATCATTTGGTTACGCGCCAAAGGCTCTACCAGTTAAGCTATTCGAGACATTGTCTGTAACTACCATTCCGTCACCAGAAGCCTGTTCAAAGCGGAGCTCTTAATATTAATATTTAGAGGTGTCTGTCCCTAATTTTTCATTTCCCATTTAAATAACATAGGAAAAACAATTCTTTTTTTTGTTTATTTTTCTAGCTCGGCATACGCACCTCATATATATAAGTCAATAGCATATTATTGTAGAGAATTCAACGCTCTACAAAAAAGTTCTCTTACACTTCTATCATAAAGACAGCCGTTCTAAAGTTATTCAGACGTAAACTTCTAAATGTATAAAATTTTGATTATTCAATTATCAAACTGATACAAATTAATTTATTACTGTCTAAAAAGTTATTTTTATATGTATAATTGGTTCTGATGCGCTAACATTTTCATAAAGCTTAAGCACTGTTTAAATTTAAGATACCAGTCTTAGGTATGAGAAATCAAACTCCAATGTACATACCTATTGCTAAATCTAACTTATCTCAGGCAGCGCCAATATATCGCATCTCTAATACAGTGAATCGCTTTTATCAATGGGAACCTGCACTTGATATGTTGAATTGTCCTAATGGCTATGTAACTGCGTTACTTGGCAAACTAGCAACTAAGTGGCGTTAAAGATGTGCAATTATGAATTAATAGTTAATAAGTAATTTTTAATAGGTAATAATTAATAAGTAATAAGCAATAATTACTCAGCAATTTTTATGAGTATAAATGAATGAAATCACTATGCTAGCTATAAGTCATCTTGTTACACATCAAAAATTTATTTTTCTTATGTACTAACGATTGTATTATTAACCCTGTTAATGGCCTAGGCTGTTGGGTTTGTTTATTGAAATAAAATAAAATAAAATAAAAATAAAGCTTAAAAAAAAATTACTCATGTATCAAATTTTTTTCTTCTTTATTTCATTTACTGTAAGAAAATTATTATTATGATTATTATTAATGATATACATTATTATTAATGATTATTCGTTAATTTATTCAAGAATTATTGCACTTCGAAAGTTCAAAAAATAGTGTTCTATGAAACTTTTATCAGACTTTTGACTTGAAGAGCTCAAAAACTTCATAAGTGCAATTTTAAGCGCTTAGATATGGAATTAGCGGAAGTTGCAGGGATGGCCTTTAGGGTCAACCGTTTTCCAGATTTTTTTGTGATAAATGAGCGTTATGAGACGTGCACTTTTCTGATTTTCCAAACTTATCTTTTCTCTCCGTGTAGAGTAATAAATTGTTAATTCCGTGAAACTTTTCAAAAATTTAATTCATTCAACTCGGATCATGATTTTCTTACAGTAAATGAAATAAAGAAGAAAAAAATTTGATACATGAGTAATTTTTTTTTAGCTTTATGAAAATATTAGCGCGTCAGAACCAATTATCCATATAAAAATAATTTTTAAGACAGTAATAAATTAATTTGTATCAGTTTAATACTTGAATAATCAAAATTTTATACATTTAGAAGTTTACGTCTGAATAACTTTAGAACGGCTGTCTTTATGATAAAAGTGTAAGAGAACTTTTTTGTAGAGCGTTGAATTCTCTACAATAATATGCTATTGACTTATATATATGAGGTGCATATGCCGAGCTAGAAAAATAAACAAAAAAAAGAATTTTTTTTCCTATGTTATTTAAATGGGAAATGAAAAATTAGGGACAGACACCTCTAAATATTAATATTAAGAGCTCCGCTTTGAACAGGCTTCTGTTCTCACCTTCATGCAAGTTTTCAGCCTGTTTTTTCGTTGAAAAAAAAAAGTCGCCTAAAATTGACACACCCTAATATAAATAATACAGTTATTTATTGTCTCTGTGCATATATTGCACTTATAATTATGATGAAAAAGAAGTTTTGAAAAAAAACATCATATCAATTCTAGTTATTAAAAAAAAATAAATAAAGATAAATAATAGAAAATAAAAATAATTAAGTGAGAAGAGATAATTCTTTGAATTTCGAATTTGTCTCTTGTTAATTTCAAAAATACGACGGAAATTTAGATTTTTAAATAAAATTACGATACTTGGTTTATGTCACCTTTTTTTTTTTCTGAACTTTGTTGAAGCTGTTGTAGGCTTCTCTTCTCTTGGTATCAGGAGCTCTAACAGTTAAGCTACCGGGCCCCTTCCACCATCCACCCTTCTCAGTCCATTCTTATACTCTCGATACTTTACTTACTTTTTCCCTTATTTTTATTCTCCCCACCCAAACTACGTACCACGATGGTATTGTAGTAATTATTGAGGCGCTATTACAAATTAACAATTATTTTTTTTTTCTTCATGACCCATTATATATATATATGGGCCATTCCATGTCAAATCGACCAATAGTTGGAATCGACCCCTTTCGATTTGGATGAATTTTGGTCAAAAGTTTTCTTTTATCCGAACAAAAACAGTTTCACTGTAAAAAAGTCGCGCCAAGTCCACGTTCATAAGACTATTAGGAAAAAAAAATTTTTTTTTTCTTTACAAAAAGATACAAAATAAAAAAATAAAAAAATCCGAGTAACCGATATGATTGTTTATGGTTTTCGCAAATTAAAAAAAATTTTATTGTAAATTTAAAAATTAAAAAAAAAGTTTTAGAACGTATTTAGTGTGCGCGGTTGCAAAATATTTTACTTTTAATGAAATTCGTAAAATCTATTTACTAGGACTTTAAAAAAATTGAAATACACAATGACGCACACCAAGTACGTTCTAAAATTTTTTTTTTAATTTTTAAATTTACAATAAAATTTTTTTTAATTTGCGAAAACGATAAACAATCATATCGGTTACTCGGATTTTTATTTTTTATTTTGTATCTTTTGTAAGGAAAAAAAAAAATTTTTTTCCTAATAGTCTTATAAACGTGGACTTGGCGCGACTTTTTTACAGTGAAACTGTTTTTGTTCGGATTTTAGTATTTTTTGTAATTATAATGAAAATTTACAATTGATAACAACTTAAATCTCGTGTTGACTGCATTTTTTACTGCAAACTGTCCCCTTAAAGCTACAGTTTATGTAGATGTAATTCCAGTGCACCCTGGCGGCCATAGATGCAAGCTATGAATCACTTTTTACTGTAGTTGCGTGTCTATAGGAAGGATGACTACAATTTTTATTTTATCTAGTCTGTGGCGCTGATATTCCCCATCGAAAAAAAGTCAGGATCGAAATTTCTAGGCTTACTATAGTTTGTGCTGATAAAATTTAATAATTTTAAGTGAATTAAGTGTTATAATTGATTATAATTAATTAATATCAGTAAAATAAAGTATAAATTACTTTTATAATATATCATTTTGGAAAAAGGAGAACCATATAATTAAATAAAAATTTTGCAACCTCGAAATACCGTTCTGCTTACAGTAAACACAGTCGGTAGTCTGGCGCTCCGTTTACAACGGATTTTTGAACGGACGGCGCCAGATTCTACCGAATCTGTGGATCATAAACGAAGTCCTGCCAAAGGAAAAAATAAAAAATTTTTTTCGAAAGATATGCAAATTCAAAATTTCGCGATTTTTCCAGTTTTTCAATTTTGTTTTTGCAATATCTCGAATGCTATTATAGATACAGGAATGGTCTTTCGTTTGTTTAAAAGGGGACACTTGTGACTATTGAAAAAAAAATATTTTGGAAAAAATTTTGAAAAATGCCAAATTTGTCAAATTTTGAATTTTGAAAATCGTCAAAAATGAAGACCACCATTAAAATTTTGGCTCAATTTTTTTGTATGATACCTTGTTATGATCTTAAAAGATCCTGAAATTTTTGAATAGGGGTTTTCAAAAATATGAATTTTAATTTCAAAAATTTTTGAATTTCAGAAAAAATTTTTTTTTTGTTTTTTGCAACTTCTATATAAGTTAAAGTTATGCAGATACATAATATTGTAATTTTGAGTATTTAGAAATCAAATGCACGACGTGAAAATATTAAATAATAAATTAATTTCAACTTTTTTTTATTTTTTGGACATAATCTTGCATCCTTAAAATAAGTCATCCTTAACGCATGATAGAATTCGTTAATTGTCCTTTATTTACTTCATTTAAAGTTGTTGATGCCACTTATTGTCGTCTTATTAACATGGGAATAATTTGTAATTTGAGATTGAGAACTATGATTGTGCAGAAATTCGTAAGTAAATAAGAATATGTTGCCGGTGGAGATTGTTAGGGCCGAAAATTACGAAATGTTTCGTAGTTTGTGCCGTGATTACTTTTTGCACGGTAATGATTAATTAAAATATTAACAGCATTACGTTATTATTATGCTATAAACTAATGTTATATTATTTTATATTAGAACTGCTGAACTTCATCATGATACTGTATTATCATTTACTTTGTATTTACTGTACTTATTATTTTGTACTATTTTGTATTATTTGATGATGGTCCTGAGGGAGCCTAGGCTCCAGGACTAAATGAACATTTATCTATCTATCTATCTATTCGAAAGAACGAAAAAAATTGATATTCTCATGAAATCATTTCTAATTTTTATAGAAAATTAATATCTGTTTGAGTTATTTGAGGTTAAAAACTGTAATTGAAGTGAAGAAGCGGACAAAATATATCATGCGTTAAGAAAATAAAAAATTATATCATGCGTTAAGCCTGACTTTTAGATTATGTCTAAAAAATGAATAAAAGGTGAAATTAATTTATTATTTAATATTTTCACGTCGTGCATTTGATTTCTAAATACTCAAAATTACAATATTATGTATCTGCATAACTTTAACTTGTATAGAAGTTGCAAAAAACAAAAAAAATTTTTTTTTGAAATTAAAAAATTCATATTTTTGAAAAAAAAAAAACCCCTATCCAAAAATTTCAGGATCTTTTAAGATCATAACAAGGTATCATACAAAAAAAATTGAGCCAAAATTTTAATGGTGGTCTTCATTTTTGACGATTTTCAAAAATTCAAAATTTGACAAATTTGGCATTTTTCAAAATTTTTTTCCAAAATATTTTTTTTTCAATAGTCACAAGTGTCCCCTTTTAAAAAAATGAAAGACCATTCCTGTATCTGTAATAGCATTCGAGATATTGCAAAAACAAAATTGAAAAACTGGAAAAATCGCGAAATTTTGAATTTGCATATCTTTTGAAAAAAATTTTTTTATTTTTTTTCCTTTGGCAGAACTTCGTTTTATGATAAAAGAAAACTTCTGACCAAAATTCATCCAAATCGAAAGGGGTCGATTCCAACTATTGGTCGATTTGACATGGAATGACCCATATAAATTAAAGTTTTTTTTCATGCCTACTGGTCAAGTGACTAGTGAACCTTAAAATAATAAGGTAAAAGCCCCAATAGATGATCATGTACCAGTATATGATCACTCCATGTATTTGTATACCTATATTTATGAATATAGATATACAAATACATGGAGTGATTATATATTGGTACATGATCATATATTGGGGCTTTTACCTTAATATTAGCTGTCTAGTTCTTTTACTTACTGTATGTGTGGCTTATATACGTGACTGAATAAAGTAGTCAGTACTTGTCTTGGATAGCTTAACTGGTAGAGCCCTTGGCGCGTAACCGAGAGATCTGGGTTCGATTCCCAGTCTGGGCTGTCTGATTATTTTTTCAATTACGGAAAAATCCCCACTGAGTAGGTCCCCCCCTTTCCCCTATCTGTTCTTTCCCAACTCCCTTAAAAAATTTGCTTTAATATGGCTGGGATATTAGACTATTTAAAAATAATATTTTATAATATTTTTACTAGTTAAAAATAATATTTTATAATTATCAAAGTAATAAATTATTTTTAATCAAATAAATAAATTAATATTTTATTATTGCCTGATAAAAATGTAATAAGTTGTTTTTTTTTTTTTTTTCTAATTTGTCTAAGGACTTTGACTACTCAACAGGTCATACATATCAATACTATTCTGTACATTACATTACTCCGTTGGCCGATGGAGGCTCAATTTAAACTGTCTCTTATAATAATGTAGATTATAGTATATTACATACCTAGGCCAGTAAAATAAGAAAAGTCTCAGATCACATGTAATTGTTGGCCGAGGCGAAGCCGAGGTTGACAAACATGTGATCTGAGGCCTTCTTATTTACTGGCCAAGGTGTGTATACTATTTTTCTGCTCGACGCAGCCGGAATGTGGCAGCTTTGTTTAGCGCAGCGGCCAGAAAGTTGCCACTTTCCGGCCGGAGGGCAGAAAAGAAATTTTTTTTTTTTAATTCAATTTCTGTTATAATACTAAAATTAGCCGACGTTTTTAATTTTTTGATTTTTTTTTTAAATTAAATAATAAAAAAATATTTTTTAAAAAATTGCACTGCCAATTTTTAAAGTTTTTTACAAGTAAAAATTTTTTTTAATTTTTTTGTAATCATTTTTTCAATAAAAAAAAATTCTAAAAATTTTTAGATGCCAGCTAACTTTATTTTATTAAAAATTGCAATTACCGTTTTTCAAGTTTTTTACAAAAATGAAATTTTTTTTGTAATAATTTTTTCAATAAAAAGAAATTCTAAAAATTTTTATATTTCTGTTTACTATAACTTTATCAAGAAAATTTTTTTCTATAAAATTATATCATTTTATCTCAATATATAATTTTTTTATATAAAATCAGCCGATAAATTCAAATGTAACGTTCATTGTGTACTCTCCCGGCATAACCTATAACAGCTGACTTGGAAAAATATTTTCCATAATTCAGAACGTGTCAACACAGCCGAGTGGTTGTTTTATTTTTATGTTATTTATTCGAATTAAGATTTTACTAGCAGGTAAAGTAAAAATTTTAACTTTTTAATAATATCATAACACTCAGTGTAAGTAATTTTATAAATAAAAATATAGTTGTAAACTAATTTTAAAGTGTAACATCTGTTGTTTATAAAATTTAGTGAGTAAAACTTAAATTGCGTCTTATTTTCTTATGCAAATATTGACTGTGTGTTTTTAAAATTTATTAAATAATAAAATGTATTTCTATTTCAGAAAATATCAATTTAAAAACAGTTAATCAAGTGCAATAAAAAGACCAAGGACTACAAATAATTCAAATGGATCAAAAATACCGGTTTGTTACAGTTACAGGATTAATAGATCAAAATAACTGTTCTGTCAAAGGACTTAATGATCAGGAACGTTACCAGGATCTTTCACATTTAGATTTTTCTTCCTTCAACGACCATTATCATCGTAATTTTCTTTTTTTTTTAAACAT
Organism: Cotesia glomerata; assembly: GCF_020080835.1. Taxonomy (NCBI): domain Eukaryota; kingdom Metazoa; phylum Arthropoda; class Insecta; order Hymenoptera; family Braconidae; genus Cotesia; species Cotesia glomerata. Next base: position 10,735,830 of record NC_058167.1, read on the forward strand.
ATTGCATACTTAATAATTTTATAAATCTTTAAATTTTTTTAATAATTAAATTTTAAAGTGAAATTTTTTTATTTTTTTTCCAGATAGCATGATTGAAGTAATGAACCACTTAGGAAGTCTTGGATACAAAATAGTTTCTCAACATTCTAATAAGGATAATACCCAAACAATTTGGTTACAAAAAGAATTAAAAAATTCGGGATAACTATAACTTATTAAAGTATTTTTATATTTTTTGAGAAGAAAAAGTATTTTTTTAACTTGTAACTTTTTATGTAAAATATTTTTAGTGATTTTAAAAAATATTTATCTCAAATAATTATGTTTTAAATTTATAAAATATTTTCTTATTTTTAGAACTCTTATTTGGATAAATGAAGTTTAAAAATTTATAAATTAAATTAATTAAGTAATTTAATGACGATTACACGTCTGAGAATATGATACTGAAGTTAGCTGCTAGCTGTTCATTTGAAAAATTTTTTTAACAAATCAATTACAATAAAAAAAATGTTTCTAAAAATTTTCACTTATAATTTTTATTAATTTTTACATGTGGAATATTTTAATTAAATTTTTTTTATAATAATTTAATTGCCATAAAATCCTAAAAAATTTTTAATGTCTGTCAACTTCAGTGTCATCTAAGAATTACAATTTAATAAATAATAAAAATAGAAGCTTTATTATAACTTATGTTTAATTTTTTTTATAAAAAAATACATGTTTATAAAATTATGCAAAATGCATGAAATTGTATTTCTATTTTTATATTTTATTTTTTCTGTTTAAAAGTTTATAAATTGATCAAAATTACATTAAAACTTTTATAAGGTTTTGCAAATGGTAACTTTATGAAGTATGAAACTTAAGTGCATAACTAAATATACTATAAAATCTTGAAAACCAATCACAATTGTTGACTGACTTATCTTTCAAACGCCATTTTTTTTTACTAATAAATTATCTATATAAAAACTGATACGGCTAAGAGGATTCTCTTCCATTGCAATACAGTGAAAAATAATTTTGATTAATCAAAATGTCAGATTCAATTGTCAATAATGATCCAAATCATAGTATTGTTATTTTGGGAAGAGTTACTGGTAAATATTGCACATTACTTGGAATTAATGACCAAGTTAAAAACTATTTATTTCTGAAATACAGCGAACCAGTAATTCAGTGTAACCGATATGAGGAAGAATCAGAAATATCAATTAAAGGTAAAAAATGTTTTAAACAAAAAAAAAATATTTTTTAAAATAATTAATTACAATTTAAAAATAAATTTTTTTTTTTTTAGATTTACCAATGACTGTCATAAACCATTTAGCGAAACTGAATTATCACATCGCTTTTATATCTGGCTCTCCTGTTCCCAATCACCATTTAAGATTTATATATTCAAATAAATTAATTTCAAAAATTTCTTAAATACATTGCATTAATTTATTTTTACAAGATTTGATAATTGAAATAAATTAAATTAATTCATTTTATTAAAATTTGAAAGTCAAAAAACTACGAAGTAGTCATTAAGTAATTAATTGAATATAATTTATTCCATCATTTTATAAGAACTAACAAGAAAAAAAAAAGATAGAGCAAAATTGGAATAAATCTTAAAATTTCAATTCTAAATTTTTTTTTAATGAAAATTAATTTAGCAGATATTTGATAATTTCAATAATTTTTTTAACAAATAAATTATGGCAAATAAAAATTATAAAAAAAAAATTGACATTTAGAAATTTTAGTAAATTGAAAATGCAATTTTTTGAAAGTAATTTTTTTTTAACACATTTGTTTGTTAAAGAAAATAAAAAAATTGTGAAATTTAATATCATTTTTTTTTATGGGGAATTAAATATGAAAATTAAGTTAGCCGACATCTAAAAATTTTTAGAATTTTTTTTACGGAAAAAATGATTACAAAAAAATAAAAAAAATTTTCATTTGTAAAAAACTTGAAAAACAATACGTGAAATTTTTTTTAAATATTTTTTAGTTCTAATTTAATAATTTAAAAACAAATTAAAAAATTAAAAACGTCGGCTAACTTTCGTATTATAATTAAATATAAAAATTAAATTAGCCGACATTTGAAAATTTTTATAATTTATCTTATTGAAAAATAATTTTTAAAAAATTTAAATAAAAATTTTCACATGTAGAAAATTTTAAAAATTATCTGTGGAATTTTAAAAAAATAGTTTTTTAGTTCTAATTTTTTATTAATAAAAAAAATCAAAAATATTTGAGTGTCGGCTAATTTAATTTTCATTAATTAAATGTGTGTTATTGAATTGTTGTATGACTGCAAGTAGCAAAATTCGTTAGACACCTGTAGACGTCATATCGAAAATTTTAAATAATCCAATAGAATAATATTCTGTCCATTCTCACGTTGGTAATTGTTGAATAATACCTATTATATATATATATATATATATATATATATATATATATATATATATCTAGTTGTTATGCCAACCGACGAGACTATATATGTATGTCTCATTTCTATGAAAATAACGGAAACAGTACGTCAAATTTTTTATTGACAAACTGAAAGTTCTTCAATGACTAATGAAATAATTTTATGTTTCATTTATTTATCAACTGCGAAGAATTAAGTATCATAGAATTTTTCAACTAGCTAATAGATAAATTTTCTTTAAACTTTTTAAGAATTAAAAAAAAATAAATTTATTTATTTTAGCATCGACTAGAGTTTCAAAAAAAACAACTTAAAGTAAAATAGTAAAAAAGGAATTTCGTACTAAAATGTCTAGATACTTAGTTTTACACGGAGCACTCTCGTTCAACGATAGCTATATTTACGGACATGATGACCATGTTGGTTCGCTTTTGAAACAAACTTTCAAGAAATCTCCTGGAATTTTCCGGAACAAGCATTGTTTGGGCCTAAAAGGTAATTTCATAGTTAAATTTTTTATTTAAATAAAATTATATATTAATTACAATTATTTTATTAATTATCATTTCAGAGCACCCAGTAATACTTTTGAATTATTTGAGTTCTTTGAATTTCCGTATTGTGAGTCAGTCCAGCCCAGGCGACCGAGCTGACCAAGTAATTTGGACATTGACAAGAGAATAATCACAAGAAAAAATGACAGCAGACATTTGAAAATTTTTTTATTTTTCTTAAAAATTAAATTAAGTATAGAAAATTATTTTAAAAAATCTCACTTATAATTTTTTAAAACTTCTAAAGATAGGATTTTTTTAAAATAAATTTTTCTTGCTATAATTTATTTATTAAAAAAAATTCTAAAAATTATCAGATGTCTCTAAATTTCAAATCAAAAAAATAAGTACCTTATTACTCAGGTGTAACGTGTTTTTAAATCACGCACAGAATTGAAAAAAAAAAATCTATTTTATAAAATATTTTAATTACACAATTTATTTTTAAGCATAAAAATTATTTAAAATATTTATAGAAGTCTGTGTATTAATACTAAAGTTAGCCGACATTTATAATTTTTTAATTTTGCTTAAATTATTAAAATAAAACTAAAAAATATTTTTAAAAAAATTTCATTTATAGTTTTTGAAGTTTTTAACAAAAGAAAAAAATTTTTTTTTATTTTTTTGTAATAATTCTTTAATAAAAAAAATCATAAAAATTTTTAGATGTCGGCTAACTTTATTTTCATGAAGTCTGTGTATTAATACTAAAGTTAGCCGACGTTTTTAATTTTTTGATTTTGCTTGAACTATTAAATTAAAACTAAAAAATATTTTTTTTTTTAATTTCACTTACCGTTTTTTAAATTTTTTAAAAATGAAATTAAAAAGAATTCATTTTTGTAATAATTTTTTTAATAGCAAAATATTTATTTTTTAATTATACTTACCGTTTTTTAAATTTTTTAAAAATGAAAAAAAAATTTTTTTGTAACAATTTTTTACATAAAAAAAAATTTCAAAAATTTTTTTAGATGTCGGCTACCTTAACTTTCATAGTATGTTTTTAAATATTTAAATTAAATAATTTATTACTTGTTTATAAAAGCACAAAAATGTTTTTTATGTTTGATATTTAGAATATCACTTGCTGCCATTATTATATCAAAATAGACGTTTATTATATTTGTGTAAAAAAAAAATAAATGAATTGACATAAACAAAAAAAAAAAAAAAAACGAAATAATTTATTTGAATTACCCGGTAAATTTTACTATCATGAATATAAATCGTAAATCATTGTACAGTTCCGTATAAAATCGTAAGCTTACGGTCCGTCTCGAGAAGAATCGGGTTTTATCCTAAAAGGATACGGAGACCAGCACGTAAATGGGAACAGCCCGTGAATCCGTCTCTGTTTTGTCCATGATAAACCGTTTGCGCCACCTCTCGGGTTATTACATTTGCCGTACATGTAATGGTTAAACCCTCGCGGTTGGTTGCATTAGTCAGTTTGTTTCGTGTATGCTCACGAGAGTTGTTGGCACTTGTTTAATGTCGCCGGGCCTATCGCCACTACAAAGTTCATAATTATCCATTATCCCCACCTGAAACATAAAAAACATTATATTTATTAAATAATAATAAAAATTAAGTGTCTTTAATAATAATATTTGACAGAAGGATTATTTTAAATACAGTCAATCGTTATTCCATGGCCATCTCTTCCACATACAAGTGACAATCGCAAGAAATGTAACCGTGTCGTGACGTCACACAGCTAATCAAGTGCACACACGTACACCAATACATTTTTAAACCAAGTGAGAGACAGTGCGCGCGCGCATACGCATGTATATTTAATACACATATATGTATGTATAAAATTAGAAGAAAAGGAGCAAAATTTATTAAATAAAATATTTAATATATTTTATCGGCTGTGAAAGAGGCTGTTTTTTATGTGTAATTATTATTATTATATTTTTACATATTTTATTTTATTCAATACTCTAATTTTTAAATTAATTGACATTTTTTTATTTTTCTGATTTTAAATTATTTTAAAAATTTATTTTATATTTAATTCATTTTAATTTACACCATCTGATGGTTATTTTTTTTTTTAAGATAATTAACTTGATTAGACGTAATTTTTATTTAGTGGGAAAAAAGCAAAAATTTCATGGCCATATTTAGTTAATTTTTTTGCAGTAAGAAAAAAAAACAAAAATAAATAAATAATAAGTGTAAACTTGATACTTGTGCTAAGGGTAACTACTCTTACTACGTCTTTGATTGCTACCGTTTCTGTTGCTGCTGGTAGTTGATGCTGATATGAAAGAGTGAGTGAACATCTCGTGGCGCCCCGCGGTGTTTTTCGACGAGAAACTGTCCATAACCTACGCGAACCGGCAAAAAGGAGAGACGTCTGTTTCGTTAGCCGTCGTGCAAATGCTTATCGCGAATTTTAACCAACGAGTGACTAATTATTTTAGTGCTCACAATAACTACTACGACACTTTTAAATTTTCTTGTTTATCCGTAAGAACATCAAGGTATATATTTTCATTTTATTATTTGTGTCTATTTATTTTACCCACACGAATACGTTCATATACAAGTACTTGGATGTTTGTTCAATCTATATATGAAGGATTAATGGAGATGTAAATGGACGCATTAAAAAATGTTTTTTTTATCCTCAATCAGAACGCTATTCATGTTTTAATTTTTTCTTTGTACGCTTATTTTAGTCATCAACTTGAGAAAAAATTCAAAATTTTCATTAGTCATATTTTCTTCAGAATTTTTAAACATTATCTTTTTAATTGTTTTCAATTACTGATTTTTTGGGTGATAAAAAAATTCCTTTGAGGTTAAATCACATAGAGATTAAAAAAATTTAATTTTTATGGATTCTTTACTCGCCATTAGTTACTAATTATCCACTAATAAGTGATAAAATCTATCAAATGTCCGTAATGTGAGTATGAATGTTACCCGACAGCCCAATGTATGTTTTTTTTTCAGTGTTATATACTTAAACTATTGATTATTTTTACTGTAAATATTTTATACAGTTATTAAAAGTTATATGGCCATGTAAATTATTATTGAAGGGCACTTTGGTAATAATTTTTTTAAAATAAATGTATGTTTTCTCTTCTTTTACTGTAAACAAGTTTAATTTATTTACATCTCTCTGAAATAAACATGTTACAGTTACTCCATTTTTGGATTATCAAAGATTAGATAAAATTACGTCTTTATTTAATTTATTTAATCATAACACTTGATTAGATATTAAATGATATTAATTAATTCATATTTTTGCATAATTTTTAATGAAAATTCAGTTAGCCGAGATTTAAAAATTTTTTTTCATTAAAAAAAAATTTTCATTTGTAAAAAACTTGAGAAACTATAAGTGCAATTTTAAAAAAATATTTTTTTGTTTTAATTTAATTATTAAAAAAAAATCAAAAAATTAAAAACGTCGGCTAACTTTAGTAATGAAAATAAAGTTAACCGACATAAAAAAATTTTTGTGATTTTTTTTATTAAAGAATTATTAAAAAAAAAATTTTTCATTTGTTAAAAATTTCAAAAACTATAAGTGCAATTTTTTAGTTATAATTTAATAAATTAAGCAAAATAAAAAAATCAAAAATGTCGACTAACTTTATTATTATACTTTAGTATTGTTAATTTTTAAGTTATTTTTTATTAACTCATAATATTAATAAAATTATTTATTTCAGATAATCTTGGGTGAAGGATTGTAATTAATAAAACTTATTGACTGGAAGTGAAAAATAAGTGTCAAGATATTTTATACCAATGGATCAACAAGATACTATTCCAAACGGATGGAAATATAAACCCATAAATTGGCATCCTGATACTGGTCCTACTAAATAAATCACAAATATAATTAAGTGGATTAAAAGTAATTATAATAAGCAAATTTAAAAAAATATAAAGGACATAAATTGAAAAGGATAGAAAAATAAGTGACATAAAGAGAATACAAATTTCAGTGGTTACCAGTCGTTAAAAGTGACGGGTCTTTTTAATTATTTGTACCTGTCCGTCACGTCAATGCCACCGCCACTGCTGTCTTTGTTCCCGCATATTTCAAGATTTATAGATTTACTTTGCGAATTTACTCAATAAAGTAAGTAGGGTTTTTTTTTTTTTTTTTTTTTTTTTTTTTGTTTGTTGATTTGTAATAACAGATATTTATATTTACTTTTTGTTTATAAGATAAATAGATAGTAGTGCTGGTGTTTAAATGTAAAAGCCTCACCCAGCAGTTTTAATAGTTTTTTATTTTTTTTTTTAATTTAATTTAATCTGTAAACAGTAGTCTTCCACGAAGTGTGGAATAACTTCCAGTGAATCAAGTGATGGTTAATGATCTCTTCCTCCTTACTTGTGTGATGGTGCCCGGAATTTAAATGGATTATTACAGTAATAACATTGATTGGATAACTGTGGAAATTCGTGCTAGTGTTGAAACAAATAGTGACTCGTGAGTGTTAAAATATATATAAATTGTCTGAATATAAAGTGAAATTTTTATTGTCAGAATTAAGTTTTTAAATTATTGAACAATTGTTTTTAAAATTATTCAAAAACGGAGGGACATTCGAGAAAAGGATCTCATGTAGCTCTCATTCCTACTAATGAAAGGAAGAGACAACAAACTGTTTTTCCAGCTGAAAATGCGGGGTAAATATAATTTTATTTTTCTTACTAATGATATTCATTAATTTTATTATGATAGCGTATAAAAAAAAAATAAAACACTTTTTAGTAGATTTTATAAAAATCTAACTATTGCAGCCGTCCTCATGGCGCAACTTTTAAAAAATTTAGCCATTTTCTGACACAGTTTGTCGAGCTGAGTCAGAAAATGTAGTTCAAAAGTTTATATATTTATGTATTTATACATATATATGGGTGATTCTCTGTAAGGACGTCTTAAATCTGTACAAAATTGTCCGATCAAATTATTTTTGATTTTATTAGAAAAAAAAAATTAACAATGACTACAAAACTATTAGCTTAATCGTAATAAATAAACAGCTGATTTAATTTTTGCTTTTTTTGATATTTGTGTATCTTTTGCCTTATAACATGACAGGGGACTGTTTTTTTTTTTTATCAAATTGAGAAAAATCAAGCAAACTATTTCAATGCATTCAACTTTTCAAGTTCTCAATGAATGTTTACATTAATTAGAATAATATTAAGACTTGTGGATCCAATTTTATAAATAAATTATAAATAAAAAAAAAGCCATTCGGCAGCCGAAATGGAAGTAGATTTCATGATGAATAGAATTAAAAACTACTAGGATTGAATACAAAAAAAAAATTAATAACGTTCAATAAAGAATGAGAAGAATTATTGTACTTCAGTACTTTTCAGTCAGTTTTGTATAGACAAAACGACTGCAAGAGTAAAATTTCTTAAAAATGATTCTAAGATAGATATTTTTTGCTTTAGAAAAAAATGTGAGCACATAAATTAAATCTTAATTTCTCAGCTTTCAGATGCATTTAACAGAAATCGAATAACTCGACGCGTTCAAAAGTTATTTGAAGGAGAAGTAGTGAAAGTATCAAATTTTTGAAATTTTTAAATTTTTAAATGCTGTAATTTCTAAACTATTTGACCGATTAAGCTCATATTTGAACTTGACCTTCCTAATAGTCAATAGAATAAGCATGTTGAGTTTCATTGAGATCCCTTAAGAATTGTTGACGCTATCGTCGTGACAAGCCGCGTTATATCGTATATATATATATATATATATATATATATATATATATATATATATATATATATATATATATTTTTTTTTTTTTTTTTTTTTTTAACCATATGTATTTTCTGACTCAGTTCGTCAAGTTAGGTCGAAATATAGCAAATTTTATGAAAAGTTACGTCATGAGGACAAATACAATAGTTAGATTTTTATGAAATTTACTAATAGTTGCCAGGAGACTGAGTTTTAAAGTGGCCCAGACACATATTTCCAGCACAAACGGTGCTTTGACACTAAATAAAATGCCGATAAAGCGCTAACAGCCCTATGGTTATTAACTCAAGGCTAGTTAGATCCTTATAAACCTTACAAAAGGTAAAATAACACGCTGGATTTTTTTTTTGGCTTTGAACTTCTGGCAGGGGACTGTTCTTAAAATGCCTGGGACAAACTTTGGTTTAATGAATTTAATTAAACAAATTAATTTTCGGTACTTTTTGTTGAAGAAGATTTTTAGTTAACTAATTAAGTTTATAAACATTATGGGCCAAATTATATATTATGGACGAATAACTTAAAATTTAATGTTAAAGTTTTAATTTTGGGAATGGGACAGCCCAAGGGACTGTTATTTCGGTGGTTTACGAATTTATAGCAAAAAAACCAAAACTAATTTCATTTTAGTTTTTAATGCTCCAAATATAAATATTTTTTTACTTTTGTAATAAATTTTTTTTAGTAACAAAATAACAATTTTTCTAATAAAAAAATGCCTGGGACAGCAAAAAACATCCTTATAAAGAATCACCCATATATTTATACGATATAACACGGTTTGTCAGCACGATAGCGTTTTCAATTTATAATTGATTCTTCTCAAACTCAACATGCTTTATCTATCGATCAAGACCATGGTTAAGTTCGAAGATGAGCTTAATCGGGTGAGTAATTTGAAAATTACAGGATTTTTCAATTTTGAAAATCGTAAAAATTGCTGTTTTTACTACTTCAACTTGGTATAATTACTGGACTAAACAAGATATTAAAATTCGATAAAATGCATCGTAAAGCTCTTTTAATAAGCTTCCATTTTCACTACTCAGAAGTGGTGATAGCCTCAATATTACTCTTTTTAGAGTTCATTTAATGAAACAGTTTTACTGTTGCAGCCATTTTAGAATTATTGTTTGTATCATATCTTAATCATGATGTAAATTCAATAATTACGATATTGATCAATCTTTCGTGTAATGTTTTCGGGTAGGTCGTCAGTAAATATGTTACAAATTAGTTTTAAATATTGTTTTCTTCAATTAAAATTTTATCCGGTTTCAAAATTCTGATTAACTTAGAAACTGTTGTTCCTAAGCAGTTGCTTAAAATTTGGATATTTATAATACAAATCTTATAATCTTTGCAATTGTTTGATAAATATTTGAGAAACTTTTTCTTCACAAGATAATTTTTTTTCCAAAATTTGTTCTAAATACACGGAAAAAAGTTAACTGTAATATTCACTTGGATTCCGGTTAATTTTTATAGTTTCAAACAGTAAAGCAGACATCAGGGTTTCAAAAATATAAATATTACAGAACTTAATGTAGACAGTATAAAAGCCACAATTTATAATTTAATATCCAAAATAAGTGATTAGTAGCTGTCTCTATAGTAAATAACGACTCTTTCATCTTAAAAAATTACAGTTTCAAATAGTAAAAATTGCCATTTCAATATATAGTCCATATTATGAGGAGAAGAGGAATTCAGATGAAAGAGAAGGGGGTCTCACTCTGGGAGAATTTAACATTTGAAACAGTAAAAATTATACTTTTAAAATTTACATTTTACCAGTCCAAGCAAGTCAATAATTACAGTTTGATTTTTAGCGTTGCGTTTAAAATTTACCATTTTACTTTGTAAATATTGAAGTTGCTTGTATTAGAAATTTACTAACTTTATTTTATACTTTTTACATATCATAAGATCATTTTTTAGGTACCAAATGATAAATATCAAAGTCTGAATTCTTAATTATTATACTTAAACATTTTAGACATTTACATAATGAATATTACTGTTTGAAATAGTATTTTCTTCCATATAAAGAGTAAACTGTAACGTTTAAATGGTAAATATTATAAAGTGAATATTAAAATCACGATTTTACTGTTTGAAATGGTAATTTTTAGCAGTTGATCATTACTTATTATAAATCGACTGTTATTTATTACATTTTACTTTTTTCCGTGTAGTAAATAACGACTCTTTCATCTTAAAAAATTACAGTTTCAAACAGTAAAAATTGCCATTTCAATATATAGTCGATATTATGAGGAGAAGGGGAACTCAGATGAAAGAGAAGGGGGTCTCACTCTTGGAGAATTTAACATTTCAAACAGTAAAAAATAATACTTTTAAAATATACATTTTATCAGTCCAAGCAAGTCAATAATTACAGTTTGATTTTTAGCGTTGCGTTTAAAATTTATCATTTTACTTTGTAAATATGGACGTTGCTTGTATTAGAAATTTACTAACTTTATTTTATACTTTTTACATATCATAAGATCATTTTTTAGGTACCAAATGATAAATATCAAAGTCTGAATTCTTAATTATTATACTTAAACATTTTAGACATTTACATAATGAATATTACTGTTTGAAATAGTATTTTCTTCCATGTAAAGAGTAAATTGTAACGTTTAAATGGTAAATATTATAAAGTGAATAGTAAAATCACGATTTTACTGTTTGAAATGGTAATTTTTAGCAGTTGATCATTACTTATTATAAATCGACTGTTATTTATTACAGTTTACTTTTTTCCGTGTAGTTTTAAATTTTTTATTGAATTTTGTTTTTAATTCATTAATTAAGTTATACATCATTAATATTTATATTATTTTATAAAAGATCAATTTTCTTTATTTGAAAAATCTACTTCCATTTCGGCTGCCGAATGGCTTTTTTTAAATCGTCTGTGATAAAGTAAACTATTAAATGATCGATGCTACCAGCTGGTGTACTTAGACCCTTGTGATTGCACCATCTCAGGCAAATGCGAGACAGGATGCAAGGTACTAAATCAAACTGAGCTTTAGAATTAGGTACAAAAATAGGGATAAATTTTATTTGAAATATTTATTTGGTACTTGAACAGAGTAGAAAAATTATACTGCAATAAACCATTTCGTAAAATATGATTTAAAATTATCTTGTATTTTTATTGATTTTCATATCAAAATTCGATAATTATATTAATGGTCAATTCTAATTAATTTCAAATAAAATAAACCATAAAAAAATTTTATTAGCATTATAATTAACAATACGAACATAATATTGTATTAAAATCAACGCGTATTAATGATTTAGCCTAATTAGTAATTAAAATCGTTAATAATCGCTGATAAGTATCTATAATAGTATCTATAAGTATCTATAATAGATAAAATTTTTCATTGTTTAAGGAAGTTAAAAAATTTTATTACTACAGTATTCATGTTTTACTTATTAAGTACTATTTCATGTTTTTAATAATAAAAATTAAATTAATGGCTGTTTAATTTATAATTCATTAGTTTGTATGAAATTTTTTTTTATTTTATAGCTTTTTAATAACTTCTCTGCGAAACAAAAAAAATAAATTTTAATGTAGAACGCAAGTTAGCTTTTTATCATTTAAGTATAAATTTAACTGAAAAGAAAAAATGTAAATATTGTCATCATTAGATTAGTTTATTTTCTGACAATCTTATTTATTTAAAATAAAAAGTGACGTGCGTAACAATTAAAATCGTTAAGTAAAGACTGCTATAATTATTGCAGAAAAAAAAAAGAAAAAAAAAATTCAAACCAGCTGATTTCTACCCATGTAAATCTCAATGCCCTAGAGATCACAAGGTGTGCTGGAGGTAAAGAGAACCTTGGCCTGGATCTGGATTTTTCAATTTATTTGTTACAGTGTCATTGCTAATCAGTAGTTTATTTAGTGTAAAAAATACCATTTTTAAACAATTAATTTTTTAGTAAAATTTTATAAATTAAAAATTTTTAAATGTATAAAAAAAATGGTTGAATATTTAAATAATTTAATTTGATAGTCTATATACATTAAATAACATTTGTCAGAAAATATTTTTGAACTATGACAAGAAAATATTGCTAAAATAAATAAAAAAAATCGTTTTTTGTTTAAGCTCATTATATTCCTGGCTGATGATTTGTTTGTTTTCATATTTATTTTAGTAGATTTTTTTTATTTACTGCTAAAAATGAGGCTGTTATATCCTGCAACACACTAATTTAAATTAAAAAAGACTAATAAGAAAATACAATAAAGATGTGACGATTAATGCTGAAGAAAGTTGAATAAGTAATGGCCAATGACTGACGGATGATCGACCGACTGACAACCAAACCGGTGAATATGTGATGCATATATATTTATATACAGATAATATAAATATATAGATGTACATATAAGAGATATTCGTCAGCTGAATGCGACGTTGCCGTTTTATGCGTTTGCAATCCAAGTAGTTTGCGAGTGTTGTGAGTAGTATAACGTATCAGCATGGGTAGAATGATGTGACGAGAAGTTGAGTTGTTGCGATCGAACGAGTTAAGTTGCGACTCTGAGTTGTGAGTTAACTTAAGAGTTTAGTGTGAAAGAGAGAATCCACAATATAACACAAGAACAAACTCTTAACTTCCATTCGTCGATCTCTGCCGGCGGAAAAATAGCATAGCCATAGTATATATTATATAGCGTAACTCACTCTTTGCCTTGGCTTTCTTTCCATTCGGTTCTGTTCGCTTTACCGCGAGTGTTTGACCGCGTTCCATCCCCAATACATCCACACAATATAAAGATATAATGCTTATTCTGTTTTCGAAGTAAAACATTATTATGTTAAACAACTTTTAATTTTAGTGCTTATTTTAGTTTTTTATTTTTCACTAAAAAAATTTTTAATTGTTCTGTTGCACTGTTTACAATATTTCATCCCCTAAAAATGATTTTTAGAATTTTTTTTTGGGATAATTACACATTTTTTTTATTAAAATTCATCAAAAATACAATAATTGAAAAAAAATTTTTTTTCTTTTTAAAATTATCAATTATTCAATGAAAAAAAATTCTTTTTTTAAAAAATATAAAATTGTTATTACAGCTTTTGAATTTTAAAATTTTGTCATTGAAAAGGGAAAATATTATTTGTACAGTTACATTCATTGCAACAAGTTAAGATATTTTCACCGTAATGTCTTTAAGATTTGAAGTTCGTACGCTGAATATGTAAATAGTTTAAAAGTACCGCAATAAACTGCAACTATAAGAAACTCAAAAGTTTATTATTATACAAATATAAAGGTGAGGGTTCACAGCCCGGAAACATTTTTTAAACTTTGTTAAATTTACACAGAAAAAAGAAAACTCGAAAAATTACAGTATAAAATGTAAAATCGGTCCCGTCGTAATCAAAACGAAAAATTACAGTTTGAAATAACACTTTTCTAAATTCAATTTTTTAATTTAATATTCAGAGCTTTCAATGTAAATATTACATTCTGTAATGTAATTCTTATAAAATCTGTAATAATTACAATCTGAAACTGTAATTTTTCGAGTTTTCTTTTTTTCGTGTAGTATCTGAATTTTTGTGATTACTCTATTTGACTAATGACAGAAATAAAAGAAAATTTTTTTCTGTATCAAAAATAAATATTTATTATTACTTTAAAATATCTTAAAAAAACCGGAAAAAATTTTTAATTTTAAAGTTTCAGGCCTTATCAGAAAAATTGAATTTACAAAACTAAATAATAAATATAGAGAGCTATAAGATAACCATCAATTATCAACACTTCAGTTGAAATTTGGAACTTATTTTCTGTTTATTGAAAGTGCGTATTTCTGTTTCAATAAAATAAAAGAAAGAAGTAATTTTATTGGTCGGTTTAAACAACTTTTATAATTAAATGCTATTAATTTAAGGCTGGGAATTTGTTGATAATTTCTCTGAAAAATCTAAAAAAGTCAGACAATTTAATTTCAAACAATTTGAGATCATCATAAATATAATTCAAATCCGAAAAAAATTGATTGAATTAATTTTTAATAATTTCATCTTTTTAATTTGAGTAGAAAAATTCTTAAACTAAAAAATTTTACTTAATTAAAAAATTTTTCGTCTTGATTCAAGTTAATTTTTTTTTTTTTTTTTTTCAGCAAAGAATTTTTTTTTTTTTAAAGGATTAAGATCGATAAAAATTTTACCGTAAAAAAATGGCAAGTTAAACTGTTGCTAATAAATTTTCATTATTATCTAATCTGTTTAATTTAGACGGACCATCTCAATATAAAGAAAGAAATCGAAATAATAAAATTATCGAGAGTTAATTACAATAATAAGTATCTTACGTCAACTGAAAATGATACATAAGAATTTTTACAGTGTAATAGCTGTACGTAACTCTATTACACGTGCTCATTATACGCACCTGCGTAACTCGATGGCAGACGATGGTAATAATGTTACATTGGTTATAGGCGACTCGTTACATTCGATTAGTTACATCCATGAGATAAGATAGTTTTACCGATTATTTATTATTTACACTTTGTTATGCATCCACTTTTCTCAACAGATTTACAGTACTAAATTATTCGACAGTTAACTTCACCACGTTGTTAATATAATTAATTAACTAAGACTATTGAGCATACAATTTAGAATTGTCTTGATTGTCCTATAAAAATTAATGAAAGTTATTTCACAAATTAAGTGGGATACAAGAATTTTTAATTAAACCTTTAATAATGAAATCCGTTGGGAATGTGAATGAAAATATTTTCGACTGGCGGTATGTTATGAAATAATTGTTGATTTATAATTTTATACATCAAAGAATAAGTAAATAAAAAAAATTGGGTTAAATAAAAATTACTTTTTTTTATAAATTTGTTTAAAAAGTAACGTATCTTTATTTCTTATCATTTGTCATTTAAAATTATAAACGCTTCATGTTTATCAAAAAAAAAAAATAATATTTTTAATAACTCTCAATCTATAATATTTTTTTATATTTAAATTTAACAGTTGACCATTTTTTAAATTAAAAAATAATTTATTACAAAAAAAAAAATTTCACTCAAATTTTTGAAATTTTTTATGGAAATTCATTTTGTAGAAAAAAATTATAAAAATTTAAGTTGTCAAAAATATTGTAAAATTTTAAAATTGAATAAAAATTTTTATTTTAATTGTTTTTTCAGATTAATTCAAAATTTTTTATTCTGATAAATAATTAAATTTAAAAATTTTAAAATCGATTTTTTTTTTATTTTGAATTAATTAATTTTTTTAAAAAATAATAATCAACAAAATTAATTTGTCAAAATTCAACAGGTAGTTTCAGCATTAATTTATTAATTTTTTTGCCCTTTATAGAATTAAATTACTGCATTATTTTCCAAATAATAAAATAAAATTACATTCTTCAATATTTTTTATCTTCAACTCGCTTCTTGAAGTCAATCTTTTTATAAAATAAATTACATAATTTGAAGTTTAAAAAACCCCAACAACTTAAAAAAGTTTCCTCAATTTAAAATTATGAAACAAAATTTAGTAAACTTACAAAAAATAGTTGTTTAATCGTCAGTAAATTAAATTATATTAAATTCAAAAGCAGACAGAAATTCATTATTGCGTTAGAAATAAAACTGAAAAATGTACCGTAATGATTAAAAAATACTCTTAAATCGACTGTATCAGTCACTACAATGTATACCAATAACATTACAATCTATTGAAATACATTAAGACAGTAAGCTCGATTATGTAATTGATAATCATGTATATTGAAATTAAAAAGTAAATAACAGTAACGGCAACTACCGCATACACAAGGATGAAAAAAACGTTAAGTACAGAGGTGAATTGGTGTACACGTCCCATGAAAATGTAGTTGCTCAGAACATAAGGAAAAAAAAAAATAACCCGGCAACACAAGTACAAGTAAAAGAGGTTGAGTTCCATATACACCAAGTATATCGAGAGTAGTAGCAGATGTTACGCTTGGTCAATTGTGAATCATGATTGTGGAATACAGAATGCAAACACGCGCAAAGGACCACAACGCAAATTATTGTGTTATGTTATGTGGAAGTTTTAAAAATAAGAAAAAAAAATAATATAATAAAACATAATATGGTAAAAAAAAAAAAAAAAAAAAAAAAAAAAAATTGAGAAAAGGAGAAGGAAAGACTGATGGAGTACTGGCAGATGAAAAGTAAAGGCAGAGCATAAGCAGGCGTGGTACCTTTGTCGACCTTGACCTCCGTCCTCGGCTGACGCTTGTTCTTCGCAGACTGGTCGATAATATGCTGGTAACTCTCTTCATGCCTTGTACCCCTGATAAGCCACCCCCTGTATAACGTCGATCAGTGCGCCGCCGTCGCGACCCCCTTACCCTTTCCCTAGAATCCGCTAGCTGACGCGTGTGTTGTATCGATTTCGCAGCAAGTTGCTCTCGTCATCCATCTACCATCCAATCTCTCATCGTTTTCATTTTTTTGAATTTTTTTCTTTATTACGCACGGAAAAAAGTAAACTGTAATATTCACTCGGATTCCGGTTAATTTTTATAGTTTCAAACAGTAAAGCGGACATCGGGATGGCAAAAATATTAATATTACAGAACTTAATGTAGAAAGTATAAAAGCCACAATTTATAATTTAATATCTAAAATAAGTGATTAGTAGCTGTCACTATAGTAAATAACGACTCTTTCATCTTAAAAAATTACAGTTTCAAACAGTAAAAATTTCCATTTTAATATATAGTCCATATTATGAGGAGAAGGGAAACTCAGATAAAAGAGAAGGAGGTCTCACTCTGGGAGAATTTAACATTTGAAACAGTAAAAATTATACTTTTAAAATATACATTTTACCAGTCCAAGCAAGTCAATAATTACGGTTTGATTTTTAGCGTTGCATTTAAAATTTACCATTTCACTTTGTAAATATTGACGTTGCTTGCATTAGAAATTTACTAACTTTATTTTATACGTTTTACATATCATAAGATCATTTTTTAGGTACGAAATGATAAATATCAAAGTCTGAATTCTTAATTATTATACTTAAACATTTTAGACATTTACATAGCGAATATTACTGTTTGAAATAGTATTTTCTTCCATGTAAAGAGTAAATTGTAACGTTTAAATGGTAAATATTATAAGGTGAATAGTAAAATCACGATTTTACTGTTTGAAATGGTAATTTTTAGCAGTTGATCATTACGTATTATAAATCGACTGTTATTTATTACAGCTTACTTTTTTCCATGTAATATTAAGAATTATTAATTCTGTGAATCTTGTTCTTCACTAATAGTGATTTGGACTGTTTACAAAAACTTTAAAATATAGCCATGCGTGCCATTCTAAATATTACTAAATACACAAATTTACGCATTATGTTAGATACATTGGGGTGATTGTCTATTCAACAGAAACTAATTTATAACACCTGTTTATTCATACATGAAATAAAAAATAGGCTCTAGCCTGATTATCTTTACAATGAATTTGAACTGAATGAGAAGTATTATGAAACTAGACATAAATCCAAATTTAAAATTAGAAAAACAAAAACAATTACTGCGGAAAAAACAATTGTATATAGAGGTCTACATTAGTATAACAAATTATCATGTGATATAATAAACGAAGAGCGATTAAATATATTTAAAATAGAGCTCAAAATTATATTATAAATAATTTTGATGGTTTTTAAAATATATATAGTTATTAAGAATGTATTATTATGCTTTAACATTTTAGACATTTACATAGCGAATATTACTGTTTGAAATAGTAATATCTTCCATGTAAAGAGTAAATTGTAACGTTTAAATGGTAAATATTATAAAGTGAATACACTGATCGGATTTATTTGTATTAAATAATATTTGTTAAAAGTTAACAAATCATTTATTGGAGACCACTTTGTAGTATTAAACAAATATTTCTTAGTATTTAAAATGATTTGTTTGTATTTAATAAATCTGATATTCATTTATTAAATATTAATAAATCTTTGTAAATACTAAAAAATATTTGTTAAGGACTAATAAATGATTTGTTAAATATTAACAAATCTTTTTAACTATAAACAAATCCTTCTATCAGTGTAGTAAAATCACGATTTTACTGTTTGAAATGGTAATTTTTAGCAGTTGATCATTACTTATTATAAATCGACTGTTATTTATTACAGTTTAATTTTTTCCGTGCGGTTGAAATATTTTTAATAAAAAAAACAATAAATGTACTTGGGAAAATTCTACTTGACTCTGTTTAATCATAAATTTATTTTATTGTTCCCTGTAGTTAGATGTAATTTACTTTAGCTGAAGTTGAATTAACAGCAGTTGATTAAACATATAATTTCAATTGATATTAATTAACATTGGTATACGGAATACCGTATTTATTATATTGAATAATAAAGTACACAAAAAATATCAGTTTAATGACGACGGGGAATCTAATTGGAATGGAATCGATATCTTATTTAATGGCGATATATTTTTTTATACTTTAATAACATTTTATTGCTCTTTGGGTATCTAAATTAAGTATTACGAGATATTGTAACAGGTGAATTTCATTTTTTAACATACGTTTACATGTTATACATATTTAAAATATCTATTATTCATTTTTTTTTACAATATGATAATAATAATGTTATCACAACAGTAGTTTTTATGTTTATTCTGTATTATTTAATGTGGTATCTACAATCATATGTTTTTCACCGCCATCCTGTCTTTTTTATTATTTTACATGTATTATCAAATAATACCAAAACATACCTTACTTTGTTAAAAAATAAATATAGATAGAGCGCCAGATACATTTTTAATAAAGGTTAAATATTTTTTACTAAATTTGATCCATTATTATGGTAATTTTGTTTTAGTAGAGTTTTTTTAAAAATTCACTATGGTTATTGTTTGAAAAATTGTTTTTTGGAGGATTTTAAACAATTACAATCGGTCGGTATTATAATTGTAGTTATAGACTAAATCTTCCTTGAATTTTGAAATTATAGACTCCAAAAATTCTATGTCTATATTTCTACAAAATTATATTAGGTCGTGAGAAGTTTAGAAGCGCAATTTCAGGACCTTGTTATATGAAGCTAATTTTTTTAGTATTGCACACATTATTAGAGTCCTTTTTTGTTTTTTAATGTAAAAAAAGTTTTCTTTTACAACCTATATTCATTTTTTTATGATATAACTTAAAAACTAAGCAAAAATTATTAGCTTTTATTATTATGGGTTTTAAAATTACTAGAAAAATTTAATTTTTTCCGGTTAGTTTTAAAAATTATTAAGTTGCTCGATGAATTACTTAGAATTTTAATTTAAAACAAATTAAATTTTTAAAAATATAAAACTATAAAAATGAAGAAACATTAAAATTGTCGGATATAAATTTATTTTTAAAGACAATAAATATATTTATGATCAAAAATTAAAGTACATAAAAAACAGAAAAATTAAAACTATAATAAAATTTGTAGCATTTAAAAAAAGATATTTTCATTAAAAAATAACTATAAATTACAAAATTATTTTAATTTTTTAAAAATAAAATTCAAAAATCATTGAAAAGTATAATTTGATAGAGTTTCATAAGTTACAATAATAGAAAACCAACAATTATAAAATAATTGATGAATAATTTCAATGGTTATTATGCATTCTAAAAAATTTCAGATAAACTTTCTAAAATTTTGAAATTTTACCTAAATTGAATACATTTAAAAAGTTCTACAATTATTAACCCCAGACCAAAGATTCTAAGACATTCTAATTTCAAAACTACAAGAATAATGATAATAATATTATTTAATGTTTGTTAGCTTTGCTATTTACAATTTTACAATATATATATAAACATAAATAATTTCTTTAAAATAAATAAATACAATAGATACATATATACATTCTTAATAACTATTTATATTTTAAAAACCATCAACATTATTTATAATATAATTTTGAGCTCTATTTTAAATATATTTAATGGCTCTTCGTTTATTATATCACATGATAATTTGTTATACTAATGTAGACCTCTATATACAATTGTTTTTTCCGCAGTAATTGTTTTTGTTTTTCTAATTTTAAATTTGGATTTATTTCTAGTTTCATAATACTTCTCATTCAGTTCAAATTCATTGTAAAGATAATCAGGGTAGAGCCTATTTTTTGTTTTATGTATGAATAAACAGGTGTTATAAATTAGTTTCTGTCGAATAGACAATCACCCCAATGTATCTAACATCATGCGTAAATTTGTGTATTTAGTAATATTTAGAATGGCACGCATGGCTATATTTTAAAGTTTTTGTAAACAGTCCAAATCACTATTAGTAAATATCACTATTAGTGAAGAACAAGATCCACAGAATTAATAATTCTTAATATTACATGGAAAAAAGTAAACTGTAATAAATAACAGTCGATTTATAATAAGTAATGATCAACTGCTAAAAATTACCATTTCAAACAGTAAAATCGTGATTTTAATATTCACTTTATAATATTTACCATTTAAACGTTACAGTTTACTCTTTATATGGAAGAAAATACTATTTCAAACAGCAATATTCGCTATGTAAATGTCTAAAATGTTAAAGTATAATAATTAAGAATTCAGACTTTGATATTTATCATTTGGTACCTAAAAAATGATCTTATGATATGTAAAAAGTATAAAATAAAGTTAGTAAATTTCTAATACAAGCAACGTCAATATTTACAAAGTAAAATGGTAAATTTTAAACGCAACGCTAAAAATCAAACTGTAATTATTGACTTGCTTGAACTGGTAAAATGTATATTTTAAAAGTATAATTTTTACAGTTTGAAATGTTAAATTCTCCCAGAGTGAGACCCCCTTCTTTTTCATCTGAGTTCTTCTTCTCCTCATAATATGAACTATATATTGAAATGGCAATTTTTACTGTTTGAAACTGTAATTTTTTAAGATGAAAGAGTCGTTATTTACTACACGGAAAAAAGTAAAATGTAATAAATAACAGTCGATTTATAATAAGTAATGATCAACTGCTAAAAATCACCATTTCAAACAGTAAAATCGTGATTTTACTCTTCGCTTTATAATATTTACCATTTAAACGTTACAATTTACTCTTTATATGGAAGAAAATACTATTTCAAACAGTAATATTCGCTACGTAAATGTCTAAAATGTTAAAGTATAATAATTAAGAATTCAGACTTTGATATTTATCATTTCGTACCTAAAAAATGATCTTATGATATGTAAAAAGTATAAAATAAAGTTAGTAAATTTCTAATACAAGCAACGTCAATATTTACAAAGTGAAATGATAAATTTTAAACGCAACGCTAAAAATCAAACTGTAATTATTGACTTGCTTGGACTGGTAAAATGTATATTTTAAAAGTATAATTTTTACTGTTTGAAATGTTAAATTCTCCCAGAGTGAGACCCCCTTCTTTTTCATCTGAGTTCTTCTTCTCCTCATAATATAAACTATAGCAATGGCAATTTTTACTGTTTGAAACTGTGATTTTTTAAGATGAAAGAGTCGTGATTTATTATAGTGACAGCTACTAATCACTTATTTTGGATATTAAATTATAAATTGTGGCTTTTATACTTACTATATTAAGTTCTATAATATTTATATTTTTGCCACCCCGATGTCCGCTTTACTGTTTGAAACTTTAAAAATTAACCGGAATCCGAATGAATATTACAGTTTACTTTTTTCCGTGCAACCAAAAACGTTATCAAAGATAAAATAAAATTGATTGATAAAATTTAAAATATTTAACATTTTATATGGATAATGCTCAGTAAAAAATATTGAGTATTTACGTGAATAAGGTCTGTGTTAAAATAACATAAAGTGTGTTAAATTTCAACGCTAATTTTGTGTGGATCGTATTTAATACAGAAATTGTTAATTTTACACAATATTATTTACAGTATGGATCGCAAATATCACCAAGTACATTCACAAGATCAAAAAAAGTGATAATTATTAAAAGTTCAATGTATAAAAATAAAATTTACTGTGGTCAGGGTGTTTTACGGGCGATAAATAAAATAAAAATCTTAAAAAAAAAAATTTACAGTGTTACTAAAAAAGAACCAACAAAGAGCGTGATATTTATCCCGGCTGAGAAAATATAACGACGACCATACCCACGTAACTTTTTTTACACGTCGATACTTTGGGTGTTCCTAATGGTTTGTTGGGGCAATGGAGGGTCAGAGGGTGTCTAGAAGTAAAGGCTGAAGGGGCATAAAAAACAATAACTTGTATTATGTATAACTAAGCACCGCAGTTGCTAGTTCTAACTTAGCATCCAATTGGCTCCATGCTTTCATTCTTTTACTTTATATGGTGAATAATAATAATAATGTAATATAACAATATAGTGTATAGTTAGTAGTGCCTGTTTAAACTTTTTCATTTACTCCATGCTACCATACATTATATACTCGAACCAAGAGCACAAGTTCCGAACGAATTTGTTGGCATGGGCGGTGGTGGATCGTTGTTACGTTGGTGCGTCACGAACAAGCTTCACGCGACGGATGCCCTACCCGGCGAAGCGGGAACACAAAACGAACACGTTTGGTGGGGAGAATGGAAGGACGCGTCGTATTCGACGTATTATGCTTTATTCTTTCTTCCATACTCACATCATCGTTACTCACCATACTTTTTTCAGGCTTCCACCCAATATATGTTCACAGAGTTCGATAATGCAAAAGAAAATTTCCTTTTCAATAATGTAAAAGATTGATAAATAATAAGTTAGTCTTCAAAATTTCAAGATTAATAATTACTCCGTTTTTCACAAATTAAATTTTAGTAAATTTAATTAGACAATACTTGGTATACTTTATAATGTTTTATGTGCTTTGTTTCTCCAATTAAATAAGACATATCGACGTTCTAATTAGCAAATTGTTTAACTCCATTTTAGAGAATCTTTAATTTGTACGAAAAAAACAATTAGTTCAACATTTATTATCACTTTAAAAAACCATTTAATATCATTAATATCTAATAGAGATATAATATTTAGGTTTGAATCATTCAAATAATTTATAATTGGATTATTGCTACATCAGTGTTAAAAAATCACCCTCTAAAAAATAAGGAGAGACAAATTGTTAATTAGACCGTCGATATAAATAATATGTCTTAAATTTGATTAAAATATAAATTAAAACTGCGCAAATCTTTTATATGTCTTAAAGTGTGTAATATAGTTTGTAAACCTATGATTATTATATGTACCTAGTTAATTGTACCTTGCATCAAGGAAATATTTCTAAAATGAATAAATAAATAAACAAATTTAATTAGAAAATCAAAATTTTAGAATTATCTAAAAACATGGTTGCATTTTGTGCCAAGTACATTTTTACACAGTAAAAAATTTTACGTCATTGCGTTAAAAAATTTTGTGTTAAAACTTTTTATGTTAAATATTTAACAATTTTTTGTGTTAATTTAACAAAATAAATTTTAAATCTACACAAAAAAGTGTTAAATATTTAACACTGTTTTTTGACGCAATGACGCAAAATTTTTTACTGTATATTTTTGATCAAATGCAAAAAAAGTTATTGTGAAATTATAATTTTTAAAGTTATGAATGGAACTCTAATCAAAATTGTAAATTTTCAACGATTTAAAATGTAATTCTTGAAAAAATTTGTAGAAATTCAATTTTCAAACTGTAATTTTCACAACTTTTGCTTGAAGCACCCAAATTCTGTAAATGATACTTTGAAGAGATTCTAGCGGCAACAATAATATAGTAAAAGTAAAGAGCATGTAAATTACAATTATGCACATGCATAGTTAAAAAGTTTTGTTTAATTATGAAACTTTAAACAATAATTATTATTCTGTGAAATTTTCAGATCCTGTTTCCGGAGTTAATTTTAAGAAATATCAATTAATATTATCTCTTTAGTCTCATCTATATAACCTTTTATTATTTTTTGAACTTAAAATTCAACAAAAATTGCTCAATTTTGTTTCTAAAATTATTAAAAACTTTAATATTTTCATGAATTTTTCAAAAGTTACCTACAAAATAACCACAACGATCTCCTTAAACTGCAATTTATCGGCTGTTCTTTTTTACGCGTAGTTACACAAAAAAATTAACTTGAATCAAAAGAAAAGTTCTTGAATCAAGAAAATAATTATGAAGAGTTTTAATGTCTCGAATCAAGACGAAAAATTTTTGAATCAAGTGAAATTTACTTAAACCAAGAAATATTCTTTTCTACTCAAATCAAGAAGCTAATGTTTTTTAAAATTATTTACTTGATTCAAGTAAATTTCATTTTCTGTGTACGATAAATTTAAATTGCTTAATTTAAACCCACAAAGAATTAAGATCTGTACTTTTTTGATAATTTCAAGACCAAAGTAACTTCAAATCAATCATAAATGAAATAAAATCAATAGAATTTCTTATAGCCCTTACATTAGATTAGAATTATTAAATTCCATATCGGAGTATGTTTGTGTAGAAGCTTTTTTCAATATTGCTTTCACCATACCATATTAACGACGCCTTGATTCACACTTATATATAAAAGTCCATGTGTGTATTTGGTTGTATATGTCATCAGTCAGTTCCCGTTTACGTTCTATTCTTTCTACTCCAACTGCGACTCTCGACTTTGCCCTTTCAAAAGTGATTTCATGGCATGCGAGCACAGGCCGATATGGAGATACTCGATTTTAGGGCAGGTCGGCTCTCTATTTTAAGTCTTTCTCTCTCCCTCTCTCTCGGATCTTTGGGTCAACCATTGCCTGCATTAAATTCCGACGATTCATTTTTTTTGTTTTATTTTACTCCTTAATTTATGTTACGTAACACAGTAATTTATTTATCATAAACATAAACCAAAGTAGTATTAGTTTTGTTTAGGTAACCCAACTCTCATTATTTCGGGCTCATATCATGTTTCTTCTATCCTTGAAAGCAAAAACGCAGATTATTATCGATGATCAATAATATTTGGTCGATGACTTTTATTTATTTTATATGAAAACATATTTTCATCGAAAGCGAAAGGGTTCGAATCAAAACACGTGGAAGAAAATAACAAAAATTATCCAAAGGACTGCTTCTCTGGAACATTCTCGTATTTGGGTAATCGATACTCTTCTCTTCGCGGCACATTGCAGCTATTCGAAAGCGCTGTCGGGCTAAACATCTGTTCGGATACATCCGGTGCGCATGGGTACGCATGCGGCTCTTCTTTTTGGACGACTTGTGTAACCCGTACATTGTTATGTGTGGTGTGGTACAGGTGCAAGCAGGAGCTAGCCACAGGACCTTGAAATTTATACCCTATAGCTCAGATAAGATAAACTTTATTTTGATACAATACTCACACAGAAAAAAGGTTTACTTGAGCCAAGAAAATATTTTTCTTTACTTATTCCAACAAAATTCATTTTCTTGATTTAAGAAATACGTATCTTGATCCAAGAAAATTTATTTAAGTCAAGAAAATCTTGTTTTGAGAAAATTCAGCCTCTTGCTCCAAAAAATTTGGTTCTTGATAGAAGTAAATTTTCTTGTCTTGAGAAAATTTCTCTCTTGCTCCAAAAAATTAAATATAAAGATAGAAGTAAATTTTCATTAATATTTTTATTGATTAACATGTCAAATAGGAAGATCAAATAATATTTCATCATTTTTTTTCATTCAATTTGTACAATTGCACGCTAAAATAATATAAAATGGGTATCAAATATTCAAGAGAAAAATTTTCTCAAGGTGAGAAAATTTTTTTCTTAGCTGAAGTAGGTGGCGCTGCTTCCCTAAAGTATCTTAAAATCTTGGTCAATTATAAAAATTTATTGTATCAAGTATTTATGATAATTTGAATTAATAAAAAATGACTTTTACCAAGAATAGGAATTTAAAAAAAAATTTTTACTTCGGCCAACATAACTTTGGTCTTCTTTCAGGCACCCGAAAATTTTCTTGAGCCAAGAATTTTTTCCTTATGAAAAAATTACACAGAAAAAAGGTTCACTTGAATTAAGAAAATATTTTTCTTCCTAATTATTTTCTTGAGCGAAAAAAATTTTTTTTTTCACACAAGAAATTTCACTTATTCCAACAAAATTAATTCTCTTGCTTCAAGAAATACGTATCTTGATCCAAGAAAATTTATTTAAGTCAAGAAAATTTTGATTTGAGAAAATTCAGCCTCTTACTCCAAAAAATTTAGTTCTTGATAGAAGTAAATTTTCTTGTCTTGAGAACATTTCTCTCTTGCTCCAAAAAATTAAATATAAAGATAGAAGTAAATTTTCATTAATATTTTTATTGATTAACATGTCAAATAGGAAGATCAAATAATATTTCATCATTTTTTTTCATTCAATTTGTACAATTGCACGCTAAAATAATATAAAATGGGTATCAAATATTCAAGAGAAAAATTTTCTCAAGGTGAGAAAATTTTTTTCTTAGCTGAAGTAGGTGGCGCTGCTTCCCTAAAGTATCTTAAAATCTTGGTCAATTATAAAAATTTATTGTATCAAGTATTTATGATAATTTGAATTAAGAAAAAATGACTTCTACCACACTGATAAAAGGATTTGTTTATAGTTAAAAATATTTGTTAATATTTAACAAATCATTTATTAGAGACCACTTTTTAGTCCTTAACAAATATTTCTTAGTATTCAAAAAGATTTATTAATATTTAATAAATGAATATCAGATTTATTAAATACAAACAAATCATTTTAAATACTAAGAAATATTTGTTTGATACTAAAAAATGGTCTCTAATAAATGATTTGTTAACTATTAACAAATATTTTTTTAATACAAATAAATCCTTCTATCAGTGCAAGAATAGAATTTCTCGAAAAATTTTTACTTTAGCCAACACAACTTCGGTTTTCCTTCAGGCACCTGAAAATTTTCTTGAGCCAAGAATTTTGTTCTCCAGTCAAGAAATTTTTCTTTCTGTGCACTATTCAATTCTGTTTCGTTTTTCTAAAATATTCTCACTTCATTAAAGATACATTTAAATAAATAATTATTCCTGTTTAATTAATTTTCATTTTCATTGCGCTCTTGCTGGAAAGTATTATGATTATTAAAATATTAACACTTGCAGAGGTAGTCATGCTTCGTTATGAAACTATTAATGTCTCGCTCATATTATCGCGATGCCTGGTTCATAGAAAAAGAAACAAATAGTCTTACAACGAGGTCTGACTGTATTAACTTTGTATATATTGATACAACTGGAGTAAAACAGTTGCACGAATGGTTACTTTATAACATATACATACATATATAAATATATATTTACGTACGATCTTCAATTACACTCGCAACTTTCCTCGACTTGTTTTTTGTTATCTTGATTGAATTATGTCGATAAAATTGCCGTTAAATAATTTTATATGTACATTTTTACCATTAATATATTCTATGTGCGTTTAAATGTATCATTAACTTACACCACCAAAAGGTGTTTTCTTATTTTAAATAAACTTTATTGCACACTTCAACGCGAGCGTTGAGTAAGTTTTATTATAAATTATCACCAAATGAAAACACATCTTCAATCATTTAAATTTTGAACACTGAAAAAAATTAGTTGACTCAAGGAATATATTATTTTTTTAATTTTATTCTTGTATCAAGATATTCAATCGAATCAAAAAAATAAAACTCCAGGACTAAAAAATTCTTTATTCAAGAACTTGATGAATTTTACGATGCAATCTGCTATTTTTAAACAAGAAAAAATAAAATTTAAATAGAAGAAAATTTATTTTTGAGGATTAATATATAAAGTAACACTAGTTTAAAATATTATCAGCTTATTTAAAAAATAAGAACAATTTTTTAATTTCTCTAATTTTCTACACCATCAAAAAAACGTTTTGCTTACGTTTTAAAATGTATTCAAGTAAATATTCATTTTTTTTTTAATATTTTAAATGAAATAATTTCTTTTTAGACAAAGAATATAAAATTTTTGAAGAAAAATAAAATTACTGTATTAAAAAATATTTTTCTTAAATCAAGTAATTCTTTTTAGATAATAGATTCCTTTAGAAATTTTTTTACCACAATTCGTCTTATATAGTATTTTTTAAGTTTTATTTTGTTAAATTATATCGAAAAATAAGCCTAAATTATTGGTTTAAAAGTTTATGCATAATAATTTATTCACAACGCGTCATGTCAGCAAAATTGCGTCCATAATTCTCAATCGATCTTATTGAAATTTTCTGTACTTATTCTTTGGGTGAAAACTTTGATCAAGTTTAAATATGAATAAAATCAGTTGGTTAGTTTACAAAAAGCGGGTTTTTATAAACTTTGATTTTCAAAAAAGTTTAAATTCCGTCAGTTTTATCAAATTTATTTTTCAGATATAAAAGGTAGCTTAAATCTGATAAATTTATCTTAAAGTTCACACAATAATCTTCAATTTAAGCTATTTTTGTCTAGTTAATTTCGTGACGGAGAAAATTGAAAAAAGTTTTTCAAAAAATCAATTTTAGATTGTTCTTTTTAAACAACTTTAATGTATCATTACAAATGTAGCATTACAAATTCTGTTTTTTTATATTCGTCTAAGAAATCCACCTTTATTAATTAATTAATTAATTAATTAATTTATTTATTTCCCTGAAAAAGACCTAACAGCCAAGGGCCAGTAACAAGGTCACTTAATTTTACACCTGATATGTAAATATAATACTAAAGTTAGCCGACATTTTTAGTTTTTTGATTTTTTTAAATAATTGAATTAGAACAAAAAAATATTTTTAAAAAATTTCACTTGAAGTTTTTCAAGTTTTTTACAAATGAAATTTTAAAAAAATTTTTTGTGATAATTTTTTCAATAAGGAAAAAAAAAAGTGTGCGTGTAATTATGTACGCACGTTAGAAGTTATACTTCTTTGGCGTAACAAGATGAAAATCTTTCCAAATATTTTATCTATCGCGTTATCCTACGTTTGTAGAAAAAACGACACTTACAATAGAAAAAAAGGTATTTAATACATTAAAAGTTTTATTGTAACGCATTCTATCTAGTTAAATAAAGTTTATTTAAATATCATAAAAAAATTATTTCTAAATAATTAAAAAAATCTGGAAATTGGTTGACCGTGCAGGCCAACCCTAGAACTTCCTACTAAGTTTGCATTTCAAGCACCTTAAAATGTGTTTTTTGATTAATATTTGAGCTTTTCAAGCTCAAAGCACAGTTTTTCACATTTTGAGCTCTTCCAGCTCAAAATGTATTTATTAATCAACGATAACTTATGAATGTGTTGTTTGATTTTCTTTTTTAAAAAAGCATTCGACGCAGTTTTTAAAGCACAATAAGAAAATGTACAGGTTTATATTGATTGGTTGGTAGATCTCGAAGATATCATAAAAAAATACCGAAAAACAAAATTTTACGAATTTTTAAAGAACTATAACTTTTGAATTCGTCCTTCGATTTTTATTTTCAAAAAAGCATTCGACGCAGTTTTTTAAGAACAAAAAATACATACCTGGTTTTGTTATGATTTTTTCGCACGCTTTGGAGTTATTTTAAAAAAAAAATAAAAATTCAAATTTTTTTTTTAATTTTCTCGGAATGGCTTGATGAATTAACTCTTAATTCTAATCAGATCTACGTTTTGATAGACCCTTTTGAATGACGTATCGTAGAACTCAATCGGTTGATTCGTTTTTGAGAAACCGTGCGACAAAAATTTTTTGAGACACACACACGGCCGGAATAATCAGAATGGCTTCTTGGGACCTTAAAACGTGGACATCCGATGAAAACTCGACTTTTGAAAATCGGACCGAAATCAATAACTTTCCATTATTAAAAATTTTTAATTTTCTTAGCGGGAAGTTAAAAATATATACTTATATGAAATATCGTGAATACAGTTGCCAGTTCTCACACAGAAAGAATGATTCACTTGATCCAAGAAAATATTTTTCTTGCTAATTATTTTCTTGGGCGAAAAAAAAATTTTTTTTTGACACAAGAAATTTCACTTATCCCAACAAAATTAATTCTCTTGCTTAAAGAAATACGTATCTTGATCCAAGTCAATTTAGTCAAATCAAGAAAGTTTTCTTGTTTTGAGAAAATTTTTCTCTTGCTCCAAAAAATTAAATGTCTTGATAATAAATTTTCATTAATATTTTTATTGACGTACATGTCAAATGGGAAGATCAAATAATATTGAACCATTTTCTTTCATTCAATATGTATAATTGCGTGCTAAAATAATCTAAAATGGGTATCAAATATTCAAGAGAAAAATTTTCTCAAGGTGAGAAAATTTTTTTCTCAGCTGAAGTAGGTGGCGCTGCTTCCCTAAAGTATCTAAAAATCTTGATCCAATATAAAAATTTATTGTATCAAGTATATATGATAATTTGAATTAAGAAAAATTACTTCCACCAAGAATAGAATTTCAAGAAAAATTTTTACTTCGGCCAAGACAACTTCGGTCTTCCTTTGGGCACCCGAAAATTTACTTGAGCCAAGAATTTTATTCTCCAGTCAAGAAATCTTTTTTGCTGTGCACGCAAACATACGTAGATGTACTTATTTTTATTTTGTTGGTAACTTTTTTTTAAAAAACTAAAATGTTGAGTAGCTAACTTCAGAGTATCAGTTTTTCGTGACGGTGTGCGCGCGCATCGTAAAAATTTACCCTCATCATTTTTGCCTAACGCGCCAAAAGAAGTATAACTTAAAAAATTCTAAAAATTTTTAGATGTTGGCTAACTTGATTTTCATTATGTAAATTATAAATTTTTGCATTATTATACATAAATTTTTAGTTACAAAATAGTTTGTACAATTAGATACAATAACTTTTGATTTAATAAATTTAAGATTATTGTGATCTCTTAAAATAAATCTATCAAACGAAGAATTATTCAAACGTCAAGACATATCTAACTATATTAATTAAACTAATTTTATTGTCACTATAATCGATCTACTTAACAACATAATCTTTTAAAATATTTCTTCTTTTGTTCCGTGCATCTCTTTGCAATTAATAAATAAAAATCAAAACTAACTAGATAGAAAAACGCCCACCATACTTGAATTTCTTCTCTAACACACTATAGACAGGATTAGTAGCGCTATTTAACCAAAATAGCAAAAATAAATGCGCTAACTATTAATAATATAAAAACAAAAATAAAAAATTTTCTTCGCTATTACAAAAAAAGTAATAAACTTATCTTTCTTATTTAAAAAACTTTTAAAATTTCCGTTTCTTCTATAGTTTTATAAATTCAGAATAAACTTAAATAATTTTTATTGCCATTCTCTTGAGACAATAGAGAGATTGATGAAGACCGAAGAACCGGCGATACGATTAGATGAGAACCGTTTGCGTGGCTAGATTTTCAAGGTCATTACTGTCCCTTTTACCTCTTACTACACTCGATGAGCAAAGAAATGGAGGCAATCACTAAGGCCTCTCTCTTTTTTCTTAAACTATTATCTCTTCAGAAAGATAGCAAACGTTAAATGAAATCCTGAAGAAATCACTGACAAACTTTAAAATATTTAACTTGAAGATAAATAAAAAATCTTAATAAATAAAATTATGTAAGCAGATTTATTTAAAATAAATTATAAATTATATCTGACTTAAAAATAATGCGAATCGCGGCAACAACTATATACAATTATATATGTATAATAAATGCGTTTTAATTATTAATCACATATTGAGTAATGACGATGATTATTATTATTAAGTACAAAGGGTAAATAATCCCTTTTAATTCGATCTGTCGTGCGCATCTGGCATAGCTATTGGCTCAATGGCACGTTGTCACACTTGTGCTGACGCAAAGAGACGTGTGTTACGTCACCGTGCAGCCGTACTAAGAGAACGTGTTATGCGTTAGACATTACATACAATCCGACTGAATTAAATCCACTATATAGTATGTAGTATTACTTACTATCACTATTACATTTGTATTAAATAAATAAAAATAAAATTCAACGATAATTTTTAACGAAAGTAGAGAAGAAATATTTCTTCCCAAATATTTAATGTCAATTATTTTTTATTTAAATTTCTAAATAAAATAATTAACTATTGTAATTGTGGTCATATTGTTTGATCGTAATACGAGCTTTACTTAATATTACGTAAAAAAAAATTTATTCACCTGGTATATAATGAAGAGGTAAACGAATGTATACAGAAGAGATTGAGAGTCGACATGGCAACGTTGGTTTGTTCCCACTTATTCTTCTTGTATTTTTTTTATTCCTCTCTACTCTCGCGTTCGACGCGTATTACGTCTGGCCCTTGTTTGCCGTCATCGTTCCGCGTTGTAGTTGCCATCCTCCTCATCTCATTCGTCGTCTTGTGTACACGTTTATGTTACTATTACTTCACTTTACTCGTCGTCATTCTAATTGATGCAATACTATCATATTTTTAATGTTAATAATTATTTTAGTGTAGTGAAAAAAAAACTAGCGCTAATAAAATTAAAGTAATATTAATTAATAAATTTGTAGGTAATATTTTAGTAAATATATTAATGAGTGAAATGAAAGTAAAAGATCTAATCGACAATCGTGAGACACCTTCCGGTCAGCTGTCGAACATCATTCTCTTAAATTGTAATAGTATTATATCCATACAATCTTACTTGACAACGAAAAATTACTACGGCTGTTTTGAATTTGTTTAATCACTGCACTCTCTAAGTAAAGATAATTAAAACACTTGGATAATATTTTTAAAATAAATATTATTTGCTTATTAATAGTCGGTGATTTACATTCAATAAGATTTACTGCAAGAAGAAATAATATTCTTTTTTTTTGTGTATTTTAGTTTTTTAATAAAATTTATTTTTATACTAAATTTTATTTTATAAAATTTTTTATAAAGTAAAAATTAAGTTAGCCGACATTTAAGAATTTTTAGATTTTTCTTTTATTGTTTTCAATAAAAAAATTATTTTTAAAAAATTTCATTAGTAAAAAACTTGAAAAACTGTAAGTGCAATTTTTAAAATATATTTTTTTGTTCCAATTATTGAAAAAAATTAAAAAATTAAAAACGTCAGCTAATTTTAGTATTATAGTAAAAATTTAATGGTTGTAAAAAATCTGAAAATATAAAAAAAAAATTTAGAATTTAAATATATAATAATGATATATTTATTTAGCTAAGGAGCAATTTTTGTTTTACAATTAGTTTTATACAGTTCATTAAAATATATTTTAGTTTTGTCATTTGCATACTGATTTATTTGTATTAAATAATATTTGTTAATAATTAACAAATCATTTATTAGAGACTACTTTTTAGTATTAAACAAATATTTCTTAGTATTTAAAATGATTTGTTTGTATTTAATAAATCTGATATTCATTTATTAAATATTAATAAATCTTTTTAAATACTAAGAAATATTTGTTAAGGACTAACAAATGGCTTCTAATAAATGATTTGTTAAATATTAACAAAAATTTTTAGCTATAAACAAATCCTTCATTTTATCATTTAACTTCACAAAGTATTCTCCATTTTCTTTGACGTATATTTTCAATAACAATTTAAAAATTTTAATTCTACTTTCTCTTATTTCCGCGGGAATTTTATTATACCAAACTAAATCCCTGTAATAATTTTTTCTGCTGTAACTGTTTTTGTTTTTTTTTTTTTTTTAATTTTAATTTGCGCATTACTAGTATTACAATGAGTTGCACTAAAATCGAATTCACCATATAAGTATTGAGATAATAATTTGCACTTGACTTTTTGAATAAAATATATATATAAATTTTGAATGATTTTAAATTGTAAATATATTTAACTTAAAATATTCCCTTTTAAAATCTGATATTTGAGGTATTGAAGTGGGTTTTATTAATAAAATTCATGTTAATTGCTTATCAAAAAATTATCAATCGGCTTAAATTTATCAGAAATTATCAATTTTTCTATTAAAAAACTAAAAATAAATTATTTAAAAATTCGAGGCGCAAATAAAAAAAAAAAATATTTAATGATTTTCCACTTGACCACAAAATAATGTTACGAGAAAAAGGATTATTTTGTAATTTACATTAATTGGCTGGAAGATACGTGCGGTTAATTTGCAAGTATACAAACGGGGGTGACTCCCTCAAACGCTCGTATATCTTTGCATAATAATAGATCCCGCATCGATCGACCTATTACGCCAGATAGTTTCTATAAAAAAAAAAGCCTTATTCTGGATTTTTAGCCATTTTTTCGCTAATTATATCCGAGCTAAAAGCTAAAAGCTAAAAAATAAATATTAAAAAAAAATCTAGACATAGATATTATAAACTAACGCACGTGTTATTTACAACAAAACGTTCGGTTGGTAACGGGCACGAGATCACTGCGATTGAGGTCTAGGTTAACCAAGACGTGTGTGATTACAGCACTAATAATTGTTTAATACAAAGTAACAATGCAACTTGCTACCAGTTTGACTTCAATGAAGAATACTTTGATGGAGATAAAAGTAAAATTTTTTAAATTATTACATTACGTGTACTAAATATTGTAACGAGATTCAAGTACATATATGCAGAGATTGAAATCGGAAAATAGACAAAATTTTTAAATCGGAGTATTTAAAAGTGAGATTGATGATTTTAATGTTAATATTTATTTATTTTATTTATTTATATTAAATACACACATGTACAATAAATACATATATATAAAAGGCAAGAACGCGGGCGTTGGACGTCGTTGGCTCGCGCGCAAGTCCGCGTTGCCACGATCGCCCTGGCCCACTGACCTATATTGCAACGGCGGGTACAGGTCCCGCATACGAGTCGTTCTGCTGCTCGACCAATACTCGCGGGTAACATAAGCGAGTTAAGTCATATTATCAAAGCTACTTTACTATACATTGCTATTTGAGTCTGTATGAGTGTGAATGTCGATTATAGAGACTTGCAGCAATGCTTAACAGTTGTTATGTGCACACACATATTTATACAACATTATAAGTATGTGTTGTGTGTTGTTACGCGCGAAGACATCTAATCACATTATGTTTCCAAGTTCCTCGTTTACACTACTGTAATATTCTTATATATATTTATATATATGTATGTATACTGTCGTAAAGTGTTATCGGCACTATTTTTATTTATAAATTTTATTTTTTATTTACTATCCAACTTAAATGAAAATTATTTGTGTGGATTTAAAGTAATAAGTGCGATAAAAATATTATTATTTCTAATAACATGTGTCGAAGATTTTTTAATGGATATCTAATTATTTTAATTACCGGCAGTGGTGTTAAATTAAAAGAAAAAAAATTTATTACTCCAACTGATTATTATAACTGTTTATATTTTAAATATTGTGTTAGTGATTTATTTTTATAAAATAAGATAAATTAATTATCACAATCATCAGTACTGTCAGCGTACTACTTACGGGATTTATTGTTGTTAATTTATCAGATTTCTTCTTCGCATCTGTGTACTTCAGGATGCAAGGTGCTTTTCTTCTTTTAAAGACCACTAGGCGGTCAAAATAAAAATATTAAATAACTAAATAAATATAAATAGATTTTAAATTTGAGCGTAGTTGTTATAGCTGTATAGTACAATCGTAGATTATTTTTTTTTTTTTTAGGCAGCTCGACTTTCTTAGTTTACAGTTTTTAGTGTTACGTTGCTGTTGCAACGGATTTATCTATAGAAACTCTTAAAAATAATTTTCTATTGTATAATTTTATCCTCTGAATAAATAATAAATTGTTTAATCTGAAAAAAGAAATGACGAGGAAAAAAAATTTGAAAAGCTTTATTGACAATGTAATCGTTAATCACTGGGTATTGTTGTCGTTTAATTTAAAATATCAGTGAATGTATAGATAGTGAGGAAGAAAAGAAAAATGATTTTTAATTTTAAAATCTAAAAAGAAGAAGAAAGTTGAGAAAGCAACAGTAAAAGTGATGATGCCTAGGGAATGCGTGGTTAAACTGCTTGCCCGGTTACTTTGGTTGATCCAAATGACGTATGACGTATAATCTCATTGCGTCGAGTTGAGCTGGTTCCAGTGTTTCTCATCCATTTATTATTATATTCTTGTTGCTGTAATACACTACTCAGCCAGACGTACATACATTGGTTATATATGGCATACGTACTCGTATTAGCTTCACTTCCATCTATCCCCTTCCTCTTCCTCTTATTTTTTATTCTGGCCCGTCTATTCCCTTCACTTCTTACCCTAACTCTTCTTTTCACGTCTATATCCACTACCAAACTTTTATTTATTCTTCTCTACTAAATTTCTGATCTTTTCGTAATTAATTCTTCTTTTTCATTTAACTTCAATTATCTTCACTTTTTACTTGATCTTTCTTAGCCTGTGCGGTCTCTTCTCTCCTCTTCCTCTAGACTAAAATACATACAAGTTTTCTTCACGTACACAACACAAGCTTCGGCATTAAACATCAATTCAGGTTTCTTAAAACGCCATAATTTACATCATACAACACTTGCAAAAAAAAAAAAATAAAATCTTAGCCATGCGTGTAAGTTTTTTTTTCCTATTTTGTAAACTTACACAGAAAAAAAAATTTACTTGAAGAAAATTTCATCTTTATTCTTGATTAAAGAATTTTTCTCTTGATTCAAGTTAATTTTTTTTCTGTGTTCACTGAGAAAAAAAAGTACTACTCTTGAGAAAATTTTATGAAAATAAAGTTAGCCGACATTTAAAAATTTATATTAAAGAATTATTACAAAAAAATAAAAACAAAATTTTTTCATTTGTTAAAACTTTTAAAAACTAAAATAAAAAAATCAAAAATGTCGGCTGATAATTCTCAAGAATATATTTTCTTGCCTCAAGATTGATCGAATTATTTTTTTTTTTTAAATTAAAGTAAACCTATTCGTTTTTTAATTAATCTATCAAAATTAATGCCAATATTTTATTATCATGATAGATAATGATATTCTTTTGTCAAAAAACCAAAATTTATTTTAAACGATAAGCCAAGAAATTTTTTTTTGGGCAAAAACTTTTTTTTTTTATCAGTGTATATTAATTTTGCGTTTAATGTCATTTTTGTTTATTGCTTACCAATTTAAGTCCTTAATTTACGTAGTTTATATTTAAGATGTTATGTATGTAAAGTAAACGCGTGACAAGTCAGTATTCATCAGTTCGTTACGACTGAATAATCTAGGACAATTTGGTTTTCGTTGCTATGAGGGTGAAGGATATGTATATAAAGTTACACTTTAGTTTATAGTAAGATAGTGTGTGGGATGTTTATAAATCAATAGTCCTTTGAATTTATATTTATTCAAATATCTATAAATATTCATAGTTTATTATGTCTATAATTATTTTCGGCCACATTAATTTTGTTTTTGATAATCTATAAAATTTTTTTTATTTATTATTAATTAATGTGTTAATTATTTTTGTTTAGACCGAATATTGGAGAATTACAAGAGCCATTGGGGCTTAAAATGAATGCAACTACTGGCGGCATCACGAAAAAAAGAAAGAAATCAGATGCCAAGCCTCAGTCACAAATGTAAGTTTAAATTAAATTTATTAATATTAAAATTTAAATAAATAGATTTATTAATTGTATTTTTATTTACTTCAGTAATAAGTGCCTTAATGAGAAGAGACGACGCTTCCAGGAGAACGAGTTCATCGAGGAGCTTGCCGTACTGATTTCCTCTACGGACATGAGCTCTGGCAAGACGGATAAGTGTCAAATTCTACAAAGAACAGTTGATCAGGTATATCATTTTTATTTATCCTTTTTCGCTTAATTATTTAGATTAAATTAATTGTTTATTAAGTTGAATTAATTTGAATGTATAAAAAGAAATTGATCTTTAAATAATAAATTTTAATTAAGTGCTTATAAATCTTCAATTGTATGCTTGATTTAATTTAATAATTTTAATTTAAAATGCCTGGATTATACGCGAGAGAGATTAAATCCGTAAATTTTTATTAAAAATTCCTAGAGCAGTGAAAGAATTATCAATATTTATTCATCACTGTTATTATATTTTTTGTGTGTTCATAATGGAACATTTTGAGCACTCGGATATCCGCCTGCAATCGGAAATTCTATTTGGCATTGTTTAAAATTATTTAATTGATTTTTATTAGACTTATTAACATGTCAAATAATACTAAAGTTAGCCGACGTTTTTAATTTTTTGATTTTTCTTCATTAGTTAAATTAGAACAAAAAAATATTTTTTAAAAATATCACTTACAGTTTTTCAAGTTTTTTACAAGTGACATTTTTTAAAAATTTTTTTTGTAACAATTATTTTAATAAAAAAAAATTTTTTTTAATTTTCAGATGTCGGCTAACTTAATTTTCATAGATCTCAAATTTATTTTTTTAATAAAGCAACATTTTGAATTTTTATATATTTTAAAGTGTGTTAATTTTGTCGTAAGAGATTATATAAAATTAATACACTTGAATGATTGAAAAAAGTTACTTAAATGCTTTTAAATGAGAGTTATATAAGGTAAAAGCCCCAATAGATGATCACGTACCAGTATATGATCATCTATTGGGGCTTTTACCTTACTTGATAAACAGTTTGATAAATCACGACATAGACCCTTTCAGATGTTTTACTAAAAAAGTGACTACGTGTCAAGTGGAAGCTTGTGCCCAATAGAATACAAAATGATAACTCGAAAAATATAATATAAGCTGATAAGAATTAATTAATAAAAAAAGACACCTGAAAGTTTGTTAAAATTTAATTTAATTTTTGGTAGAATTAAAATATAAATTTTATTAAATAAAATTGATAGAGAATTAATTTTTGTACTTTACTCTTAGAACCTAAAATAGTCTAGTCAACAAGTGCCTTTTTGGTCAACTTTTTTCAGCAGTCTCCGAAAATTATGATTGAGGTATCATTCGATTTGGAATGGCATTTAGATGGTTTTCGAAAAACAGTGAAGTTCTGCAAGCAAAAATTGCAAAAGTTATTAACAATTAACTAAAAAAAAAAAAAAAAAGGGGGGTTTGGTTTTTTGCAAATATCTCATAAACTAATAAAGATTTTTCAAATTTGAAAAAAAAATTCAGACAGAGGAGGAAATTTCCTAAAAAAAGTTTTAACTCTCGGAATTATAGGACCAATATTTATAATTTTCCCAGAGGGTTCAAAATACGCCCGAAAACGGGTACTCCGGCTTGCGCAAGCCACGCCTCCTTCGGATCTTTAATGAATAAATATTATTTAAACTTATTAAATATGAAAATTAAAAATTGAAAAAATTCAGACGCCTACAAAACAGATCAATGAACAATAATCCGTGATCAAAAAATTTTTATCGCAATTTTTCAATAAGTTATCCATTAATTAATTAACAATTTTTTGTAGCACGAACATTAACATTGCAAGTGCGATAATTGTTAAACTATTAATCGGAGAATTTTTTCCTTTCGTGGAGCTATTTTTCAAAGGTCTTGGAATAAATTCCCGTTGAAAAAATTAAAAAATTGTTAATTTTCGTTTTGTTATTAACAATTTACTAAGATGAAAAATTATAAAGCTTTATTAAACATTGGAAAAATTTTTTTTTTTTATTATATTACTATTGATCCGTTTTCTTATGATCAGAAACTACTTAAAAATGATTTTTAATCATTTTTATCTCCTATTGTTTAAAAAATTGTTATAAACAAATGCCTTGTTTATGAGATAATTAAAAATTTTTTTTGATAACAATCTTTGATGATAATTATGATTAAAAAAAAAAAAAAAAAAACATTTCTTAAAAAAATTTTTTTATTGCTGAAAAACGCATTTGTTAATTAACAATTATTTTCTCCCACTTCTAATTAATATTAAGGAACCATTTTTTTTTTAAATCATTATTTATTTTTCTTTTTGATATGAAAAAAAAAAAATTTAAAGGTATTGACAGGAAGTAACGTCAATCAATCCATAATTTTGTTCAAGAACAAAACTTTAAAAGTTATCTATATCTATATCCGACTGGATTTAATTCATAATAAATTTATTAAATTATCAATTAAAGTGCTCATAATGAATCAGAATCTAATAATAGTAATTAACTCAAGATAATTGTTCAAAATAATGCGTTGTAATACAAATTTATTTTTATTTAAATTTTACACAGAAAAAAAAATAACATAAATCAATAAAAAAATTGTTGAACCAAGAAAATAATTTTGAAGAGTTTCATTATTTTGAAAAATTTTTTAATCAAGTAAAATTTACTTTAACCAAGAAATATTTTTAATAAAAATTTTTAAGCTAATGTTCTTCAAAATTATTTGCTTAATTCAAGTAAATATTATTTTCTGTGTGTTCTTTATTACATTCTAAAATATGATTAAAAAATTACCCTTTTTTTTTTGTAAAATATATTTATATTAATTACATAAACGTGGTTTATAAATTTTTGTTATAAGGTAAAGTACCCAGTAGTTGAACAGGTTTCAAAGTAAAACTTATTTGACCCTACTTTTAATATATTAAGATGTAATTATTAATTAAAATTAGCGATTTTCATGAAAATATTAATAATTTTGAATTGATTGAAGCGGAAAATAACAAAGATAATTGATTATTTATATTTTGACAACGTTTTTAAAATATACTATGAAAGGAGTAGTAGTTGAACAATCAATTCTGACAAGCCGCAGTAGTTGAACACTCTGGGAGCAGTAGTTGAACTAATAAAATATATGGCAATAGGCACACCGAAAATTTTCAACGTTTTATTGAAATATCAAAAGAAATATAACATATTATTGAATAATATTAAAAATAATACTGTGAATATTTAATATGTTCATTTAAAAATGAAAAATATTTGTATTTAATTTTTTAATTACATTTTTTATGAATGACAAAGCAAATTTTTAATTATAAATCAAAAAAACTCATTTCAAAACGTTCAATAATTTTTAACTACACTAATTTTCAGTCATAAAACTCATTTAAATTGCAGTAATTAATACAAATGATAATGCTGATCACTAGTCTATAAACCTATTAGAAGTTATAGTGCTGTTAAAATTATATGGCCTCAACCTGTTCAAGTTCTGGGTACCGCTTTGAAAATTTGGAGGTATAGTTGAACGCTAAAATTTAATATAAAAATTCTAGTCTATGTCTTTGCAAAAAATAAGTGTTATTTAGAAAAGACTATTTCAATAGATGGTACAATTTTTTTTCTACTTAAAATGATGATATACCGTTTTTTTTTACTGATTGTTTGGTTTACGATTTAGTACTTTTTTCATGAAAAAAATACCATCTATCGATGATTCTCGACATGTCAACTTGTAAATTAATAAAAATATAATTGTTTTGATTTATAATTGAAAAAACTTACATAAATCAATTACTGTATCATTTAATAATTATAATATGCGCATATTACTCTTAATAAATTTACGGATTTTGTATTATAACAATTCGAAAAGTTCGTTCAAGTACTGGTCCCATTTTTATATGTGTTCAAGTACTGGGTACTTTACCTTATGTACGTTATTTTGTTTTAAGTATTCGAGCTTAGGAAAATATATAATTGATCAATCACTTTTCACACGTGTCAATCAGCTTAATTATTATTATTCAACCAATAATTAATGGTTCGGCCAGGTGTTTTTTCAAACTTTATCGGTTCCCCTCTTTTAATAAAATTCTTCTAATTGGTAACAATAACCAGTAATTAAGATATGAACTAACCAACTGACAGTGATACATTTTTATTCACTCCTCTTCGGTATAATAGTCTACGAATGAAATCAATTTTTTTGGCAGCCATTATTAACAAAAGATGTATAAAAGGTGTATTGTAGAAATTTGAAATCAGTTTAAGAAATAAATTTGCTAAAAATGAATTCTGTTTATAAGTTTTAATTATTAAAAATCAAATTTATAAAAAAAAAGAAACTATTAATATTTTTTATATTTGAAATTTTTGCGTTATCATTTTTTTTTTAAATATATATATAAAAAAAACTAATAAAAGAACATTTTGAAGTTCATGAAATTTTTCGTGAGTCATTGAAAATAATCGCGCAATCATCTTATAAAAGTACTTACTTAAAGTTTATTGAAAATTTAAGTTTTGTCTATATTTAACTATTTACGTGAAAAATAATTTAAAAAATTTTATAATAATAGTGAAAATAAATTTTAACCATATTTTTACTATCTTCGTAAATTTCAATCAATTGAAATTTATCGTTTAAATTAAACAAAATTAGCATTGATTAATAGTGTGAAAATGAAGACATTAATTTTTATTAAATAAAATATTATTGAAAATGAAGTTTAATAATTAATAAATGTTACGAATAAATTGCAAGGCCGTTATAAAGAGAGCTGAGAGGAGAAAAAAAAATACGCTCGTAATTTGGTCGATGATGTCGGAAGGTATTTAACTATAAAAACATTCTCAGTTCAAGAGAAATGATTAAGCACTCTTCAAAGTCCATTTGTACCATTTTTTATCTTCCTTACATTTACTTTCAATTTATGATTCTTCTTATAATGTAAATACATTCCTGCGCACATGAAATTAGTAATAGTTTGTGCGCAAAATTGATCAAAATTAAATTAGCCATCTGAAAATTTTTGTTACTTTTTTTATTGAAAAAATTTCACGTGTAGAAAATTTGAAAAATTAGACGTGCAATTTTTTAATTGTTAATTGATTTTGCTTAATTAGTTAAATTAGAACTAAAAAATATTTTTTTAAAATTGCACTTACAGTTTTTCAAATTTATTACAAATGTTTTTTTTTTTTTTTTTAACTTTTTTGTAATAAACTTTTGAATCAAAAAATTTTTTTAATTTTTAGGTGTCGGCTAATTTTAATATCATATAAAGTTAGCCGACATTTTTCATTTTTTGATTTTGCTTAATTAATTAAATTAGAACTAAAAAATATTTTTTAAAAATTGCACTTACAGTTTTTCAAATTTATTACAAATGTTTTTTTTTTTAACTTTTTTGTAATAAACTTTTCAATAAAAAAATTTTTTTAATTTTTAGGTGTCGGCTAATTTTAATATCATATAAAGTTAGCCGACATTTTTCATTTTTTGATTTTGCTTAATTAATTAAATTAGAACTAAAAAATTGCACTTACAGTTTTTCAAATTTATTACAAATGTTTTTTTTTTTTTTTTAACTTTTTTGTAATAAACTTTTGAATCAAAAAATTTTTTTAATTTTTAGGTGTCGGATAATTTTAATATCATATAAAGTTAGCCGACATTTTTCATTTTTTGATTTTGCTTAATTAATTAAATTAGAACTAAAAAATATTTTTTAAAAATTGCACTTACAGTTTTTCAAATTTATTACAAATGTTTTTTTTTTTTTTTAACTTTTTTGTAATAAACTTTTGAATCAAAAAATTTTTTTAATTTTTAGGTGTCGGCTAATTTTAATATCATGCAAAATTAAATGTAATATTATATGATGTAATATAAGTGAAATTGATGATTTTTATTATGAATTATTAGTTATCAAGTTAGGTAATAGAATACTAAATTGATAATCAAATCAAGAGATGAATCCCTGGTGAATCTTGTACTGCGATCATCAG
Organism: Cotesia glomerata; assembly: GCF_020080835.1. NCBI lineage: Eukaryota > Metazoa > Arthropoda > Insecta > Hymenoptera > Braconidae > Cotesia > Cotesia glomerata. The sequence goes on from NC_058167.1 coordinate 10,780,378, forward strand.
GTCATTCATGATTACATTGATACTGATGTTTTTGACGGTAAAGTTGTGTCATGTGCGTTAATATACTCATGTGTGGATATGTGTGTGTGTGTGTGTGGTGTGTGCTGTGTGTGTGTGCATTGCTCTGCAGTACGTTTTAAAAGCGGCAACGTTGCCAGGCCCGTTTGTCGGACTCTGTGGGAGTCACCGACTTCTCGAGGCCACGCGTTAATTCACATTGAGATTACGACGCGATCTATCGGCGCCGGGAAATACAAACTCAAGGACGTTTTTCTCTGCGACCGTGAACTCAGCCGATAATAGAAAACTTTCATTTTAATATATATCATACACATTTTATTTCATATGCACACTTTACTTCATAGAGAGACACTTACTTACTTACTCAATAAGTAACGCAATTATTCGTATGTCATTTCGCATTGATATGGTTGAAACTTTTTTTTTTTACTTCTAAAGCATAATTATTTTTAATAATAATAAAATTAGCCGACGTTTTTAATTAAAAAATTTTTTTTCAATTTAATTAAAATTAAAAAAATTCTTTTCTTTAAATTGCATTTTTAATTTTTCGTTTTTTACAAATGAAAATTTTTTTTTAAAATAAAAACAAATTCTAAAAATTTTTTAGATGTCGGATAAATTAATTTTCATTTATTTTCAATAATAATAAATTTAGCCGACGTGTTTAATTTTTTTTTTAATTATTTAATTAAAACTAAAAATTTGTTTTTTAAAATTGCACTTTTAGATTTTCAAGTTTTTTACAAATGAATTTTTTTTTTTAAATTAAAAAAATTCTAAAAATTTTTTGGATGTCAGCTAACTTAATTTTCAATAATAATGAAGTTAGCCGACTTTTTTTTTTTTTTATTCAATTAAAACTAAAAAATATTTTTAAAAAATTGCACTTTTAGATTTTCAAATTTTTTACAAATAAATTTTTATTTTTTTAATAAAAAAAATTCTAAAAATTTTTTGGATGTCAGCTAACTTAATTTTAATTTATTTTCAAGCAGTCATTTATTATATTTATTACTAAATAATTAATTTATTATTTAATTAAAAATTTATTAAAATATGAGTGAGTCTATCTCACTTAAAATTTGATTAGATGCTCCAAAATGTCGTTTCCTTTTTTTTCACTTTTTTTTGTGACGTTGGCACTTGAATTCATGAAAAATTGAAAACTGATCCTTAGGTTCAGAGGAAATCTTTTTAGAGTAAATGAAAAATAATATTTTTTAGTGTTTTTTGTGATTTTTTTTTTATCTAAAAATTAAAACTTGCAAACAAAATTAATATTTTTTAAAACATATCTGAAAAAAATTATATTTTTTTAAAGTTCAATTTTATTTTTTATCTTTTATATATTGGATCAAAAAAATTGACAAATTTTAATTCCAAATGTTTTATTTTGTAATTTTTAACTAAATATGTAAGTAATTATTTGTGTAATATAAAATTTAAATGTTAGCTTATTTTAAAATATATTTTAAAAAATGTTTAGTTTGATTTTTCCAAAATTCTAAAAGAAAAAAATTACTGATATTAAATAGGTTATAAATTTTAACAAAAATTAACAGAACAATTGTGCTAATTAATATCAATGTAATTAAAAAATATATATAAATAGTCAACATTTGTATAAATTTAATAAAAAAAAAAATTATATAAAAAGTTGGTCAATTGAATAATTAAAAAAAATATAATCAAAACCTGAAACAAATAAAACTTTGCATTTAAATTGTTTTAAATAATCAATAAACAAAGATATGCAGATAATATAAGTGCAAATATAGAGTACATTGTCATTAAAAATTATCCCGATAGCTCGCTGCTCACATTATCCTCTTTTGTCATGAGTATCGTTAAGTAGATAATTACTAAAACGATTTCGTCATTCATCAGTTATATTGTATAAGTAAATAATTAAATGAGTAAATACTAAAAGTACTTTCACTTAAAAATTCAAATGTACAATCAAGGTTTTACTTTTATTTTTATCTATTACTCATAACTTTTCGATTAAACTTAATATACGTTTTTTATTTCAGATTCAGCATTTACAAAGACAAGAAGGAAATAATAGTCATGCAGTTCAACAGGGTGAAGTCTCCTCCTCGAATCCTAGCATATTATCTAATGATCAAGTTGGACCCATTTTACTCGAGGTAAGTCTGCTACCAAATGCAGGCAGGTAAAAAGTTTATATTTTTATTTTTTATACATAAAAATTTATGATACTGAAATCATCAGACATTTGATAATTTTTTTTTTTAATTTTATAAAAAAAAAATATTTTTTTAAAATTTCCACTTGTAATTTTTTTTAATTTTTTAGATATGGAATTTTTGAATTAAAATTTTGTAATAGTAATTTGTTATAAATATAAAAAAAAAATTTACAAATGTATGTTAACTTCAGGATCATAAAAATCTACTGCCAGTCGACATGGGACAGCTATTAAGACAGTTTAAAATTTTTTTTAAATCAAGACGCTGTTAATTTTTCAATTTATTAAGACAATAATTTATTTTTCAAAATCAGTACCTAAAAAATTTACCGGGTAATAGCAGTTGATATTGATGAACAATAAAAATTGAAATAAAATATTTAACTTACATTTAAATCGCTTTGAATATTGTTTTGTGTTAAATTAATTTATCATTAAAATCACTTTAAATAATACAGAAAAAAAAAATTTATTATTTTTTATTTGTTTTATTTCATAATCGATGATATCAGGATTTCTATTAGCCCCACATTCGTGACACTAATGATTAAACGATATCTTCTAGCACCAATGTTTTATTATTTGACGTTACGTACTCTAATATTATTATTATTATAATAATTAGTGTCACCAATAAAATGAATCGTAAGGAAAAAATTTTTGGTAATTGTTTTAACTACCTAAGATAAGTAAAAAACGAAAATACGTGGAACGACTCAGTAGACATTTAGTATACTTTCGTTCGTTGCAGCCAATGCAACATATTTTAATGTTTCACAGGCTTTGGACGGTTTTCTATTCGTCGTGAACACGGAGGGTCGCGTGGAATTCGTTACAGATAATATACAACAGTATATAAATTATACCAAGGAAGATGTGCTCGGGAAGGATATTTATAATATTATTCATCACGGTGATCATCAAGCCTTTATGCCCAGCTTAATGCCCATGTCAATAGGTTAGAACTATTTCTTCTTACTTTTTTTTTAATTATTCTCTTTAATTCTATCTTAAAATTTTTGTTTTTTTTTTAAATGTCAATTTAAACTTTACTAAAAAATTGATTGTTAATTTTAGGATGGACGAGTGAGCCTCAAGTACAGTCACGAAACCGAACATTTAACTGTCGTTTCTTAGTTAAGCCCCCAGATGATCAAGAGGAATCTATTGAAGAGAAACAGCAACGCATATCTAAATATGAGTCGATGCAAATATGCTCTGCAATACTTCCAAATACAAATGATCATTTAGATAATAATGATGTTACATCAGAATCATCTGATATCGGTCCATGCGTAATGTGCGTAGCACGTAGAATTTCATACGTCGAAAAACCGTCAAATACTGCTTCAATACAGCAGTTTACACTTAAATTGGATACTACTGGATGTATTATTAACGTTGATACTAGCTGGCTCTCATCTTCTTATACTCAGTATATAAAAAAGGTATTTTATTATTTTTAATACCCCATTAAATCAATTATATAAAATAAAAGATCCAGTTATTGACACTTTTTAATTTTATTTTAATTAAAAAAAACAAATCAACTCTAATAAATTAATTAATACTAGCAACCTTGCAGTCACTATGTGACTGCCGTGACTTGTAAACTATAAATAAATAAAATTTTGCTTTATTAAATAATTAATTTTGTTAAATTGCAGTGTACTTTCTTAACTATTGACATTTTTAAAGATATAAGCTCATCATGATGTTACACTCATCAAAAGCTTTCATTTGAGTACCCACATGCATTTTGATATATTTTTTACATATACATATATATAATATATATTTTAAAGAAATAAGCTCATCCTGATGTTACACTCATAAAGACCTTTCATTTGAGTACCCACATGCATTTTGATATATTTTTCATATATACATATATATATATATATATATATGAAAAATTGATGTGGGTACTCAAATGAAAGGTCTCGATGAGTATAACATCGGGATGAGCTTATATCTTTAAAAATGTCAATAATTCACAAGATACAAGGTCATTTCTTAATTATGTATCTAGAGATAAAGTATTTTCGAATGTAGCTTAAATACTTATCATAATAAATTGATTATCGGTGAGAATGATATGAAACCTTGAAAAGGCACAAATTAAAATCAAGACCTTTGCAATGACACTAAATTTCACTAAAAAAACCGATTTTATCATATGACTATCCTGGACAAAAATTTGTGTTATTCTCTTAATAATATAGATAATTTTTTAATTATATATTTTAAGATAATTGCTTTGGTAATGATTTAGAAGTGGGGTCACTCATGCTAGGCCATGTTAAATTATTTTTTTTTTTTTTTGATCAAATTTATCAATTTTTTTTTTAATTGTTCGTTTTTTTATGTACTTTTAAAAAAAAAACATATCAAAAAAAGATAAAATATAAATTTTATCCATAAACATTAAGACCAATTTTTTCCCACTTTTAAAGGAAAAAAAGCTATCAAAATCTTTATTGTTTCCTTTCACGACATTTTTATCATAAAATCGTCGTAAAAAAAAGCAGAATAAAAAAAAATTTTTAAATGTTAATTTTTCACCTAGTTATGGCCCAAATTGGGGTTTAAATAATAACCATTGCTTTTTTGAGAAAATTTTAATTTTTTTAATTAAAATAAAATTGCAAGTGTCTATCAACTAGGCCAGTGTCAATAACTGGGTCTTTTACCTTACTATCCGAACTGGATTATACTATTAATATTTTAATTATTTAATTACAGGAGGAGCTTATTGGAATTAACGTACAAGATTTGTGTCATCCAAACGATCTTAGTAAATTTACTGCACACTTAAAGGATACACTTCAGCGCGGTGAAGGTGAAACTTCTATGTACCAGCTGCGCGTCGGCCCGGAAACGTTCGTCAACGTTCAAACAAAGTCGAAAATATTTGGAGCAAACCCTTCGAATATACACGAAACTGACTTCATTATGTCTACTTATTCAATTATTGGGTAAGTTTTATTTAAAAAAATTATTATTATTTTACAATACTTTCCCAAAAATAATCCTTGCCTTTTTTATTTATTAATAAACAATCCACTAATTTTATTATTTAAATAACCATACAAACTAACCATCATCATACCGTAATGCTCACGAATTGGGACAATTATAAATTACGTTATTAATACTGCTTACATTCATTTGTAAATTGTACTCAAATTCCTTATTTTAAATTCCTGTAGAAATTACATGCACTGTTTTATTTACTTTATTTTATTTTTTTATTTTTTTCAATTATTTTTTCGGTGTTGGAGATCTGGCCACTCTTGAATAATATAATTAAAAAACAATAAATCACTTAGATATTTTTTTTATAGATAAATTTTACATTTAAACAATAACACATTTAAGTTATATAAAAAATAGGATTTACTATTAATCGTTCCTTTATTTAATTAATTAATTAATCCCACTCATAATCATGCTTAAGTTGAGTTTTACCGGCAATCACAGATTAATAATTAGACCCTCACAATTAACCCAGATTTAATTTAAGTGATTAAAATTTTTTGATAAATATTTATAAATAGTATAATAAATAATGAGATTCCAGAGTAGTGATAGTTAGTGTTATTAAAAAAAAAAAATAATGTGAATTTATATATTTATATATTTTATGTCTATGATAGAGACAATGACTTAACGCCTAACGAGGGTGGTCAGCTTTCCAATAGTAAAGTGTGTTCAGGACACTCTAGTAATCATTGTGCGAATAATAGTAGTAATAATAACAGTAATAATAACAATAATGTGGGTGGTCCACTAATGTCCGTGGTTCATGTGAACGGTCAAGTGAGTGGTATGAACAGTCGTACGACAAATAATCAAAGTGTTCCCTTTGGTACATCAACAACAACAACAACAACGACAACAACAAGTGATTCTTGTAATTCACTCGGGCCAGCAACAACAAACAATCCATTTAATAATTATTCAAATGTGGATTTGGAACTTGAATTCTTTCCAAATTCCTCATGGGAATTGGATAGTAGCAGCGGTTGTGCTGATAATACTATTACTAGGCCCGAGTCAAGAAATACCGGCCCTTCAAATTCACGACCACCTTCCCAGCCAGCCCCATCATCAAGTCCTCAAGCAGCGTTCACCACTAATTCCACGGTGACGTCGCACTGCAGTCCTTTGAGAGCTTACAGCCCGACGACAATGATTGGTGCACACTCCTTCAGTAATTCCTTTTCATTCAGTCCACTTCAGGATTCACCAACGTCTTTGCTCAGCGTCCCGGGTGTCACCAACGGCGGTGGCAACGGAAACACCAGTGCCAGTACTAGTGCAAGTGGGACCTCAATAGGCAAAGACACCAGAGGATGTTCAACGCCAAGTAGTCACAGTATTGACTCTATTGGATCCACTGCGGCTGCATCATCGTCTATTGGCGTGAACGCCTCCTCAGCATTGTCACCAACTGGTTCAACGACAATTACCTCAATGACGTCTGCAACCGGTACCTCACCCGGTTCATCAACGTCGACGACTATCATGTCGTCACTGACGGGCGCGATAACCGCCTCCCAATCAACTCCACCTACTACCACAGCCAATAGTTCTAATGCTGTTTCGCCTGTTGTATCAATGTCTGGTTCTAATGTTGGTGTTAATACATCAACTAACTTGATGACAACTCCCGAATCACAAAGTAGTTTAAGTTCAACCGCTGATTCTGGTCGGCTAAGAAATTTATTAACCAGAAATCATGTTAGTAATGATGATACTCAGGATAGTAGTAACAATGACTCGGAAAACCAAAATGAACATAAAATATTAAAAATATTATTAAATCAACAAGATGAGGATGATTATCATTCGGAGCATAGTGCTAAAGTCAGGTCCAATATTGGCATTGCACCTAAACCTCCTGTTGAACATTCTGGCAACAATATGTTATTGCAGGTAATCATTTTTTTTTATTTTTTACTGTACGACCCGGTGAATTTCGTTTTACTTACACGGAAAAAAATAAACTGTAATAAATAAATAAATAAATGCTCAGGTTATTTAAGATCCTTAATTTATTTGATGTCTAAATTATATCAAATTCCGCAACGTTTCATTGATAATCTCAACTTCATCAGGCGTATGTAAATTAATAACAACCATCATTCTCATGTCAATCATATACAAATAAAACAATTATGAATACAATAAATTTTTTGATCTTAAAATTATACTACAATCTCAGAAAATATAAATTATTAAATACATTCCAGTCTTTCATAAAAATTAAAGTTCATAAAAAATTTTTACAATAAATAAATAAATTTTTTCTTTTTTGTATTAAATTTAAATTCTATAAAATTAATTTACAATAAATAAATAAATAAAATACCTTTGAATAGTTCTAGTAAACTGTAATATTCACTCGGATTCCGGTTAATTTTTATAGTTTCAAACAGTAAAGCGGACATCGGGGTGGCAAAAATATAAATATTACAGAACTTAATGTTGAAAGTATAAAAGCCACAATTTATAATTTAATATCCAAAATATGTGATTAGTAGCTGTCACTATAGTAAATAACGACTCTTTCATCTTAAAAAATTACAGTTTCAAACAGTAAAAATTGCCATTTCAATATATAGTCCATATTATGAGGAGAAGGGGAATTCAGATGAAAGAGAAGGGGGTCTCACTCTGGGAGAATTTAACATTTGAAACAATAAAAATTATACTTTTAAAATATACATTTTACCTGTCCAAGCAAGTCAATAATTACAGTTTGATTTTAAGCGTTGCGTTTAAAATTTACCATTTTACTTTGTAAATATTGACGTTGCTTTTATTAAAAATTTACTAAATTTATTTTATACTTTTTACATATCATAAGATCATTTTTTAGGTACAAAATGATAAATATTAAAGTCTGAATTCTTAATTATTATACTTTAACATTTTAGACATTTACATAGTGAATATTACTGTTTGAAATAGTATTTTTTTCCATATAAAGAGTAAATTGTAACGTTTAAATGGTAAATATTATAAAGTGAATAGTAAAATCACGATTTTACTGTTTGAAATGGTAATTTTTAGCAGTTGATCATTACTTATTATAAATCGACTGTTATTTATTACAGTTTACTTTTTTCCGTGTAGATATATTTGTGAAAAGTATAGTCAAAACTTAATACAAAATTTTTATTTACATTAAATTCAACACAGTTATACACTTAATCAATTTAAAGCTTTCTGATGTGATGTATTTTTTGTCTTTTTTTGCGGTGCGTAAATATATAGGTGATTCTCTGTAAAGACGTCTTAAATCTGTACAAAATTGTCCCATCAAATTATTTTTGATTTTATTAGAAAAAAAAATTAACAACGGCTACAAAACTATCAGCCTAATCATAATAAATAAACAGCTGATTTAATTTTTGCTTTTTCAATATTTGTGTATCTTTTGCCATATAACATGACAGGGGACTGTTTGCCGGGGGACTGTTTTTTTTTTATCAAATTGAGAAAAATCAAGCAAACTATTTCAATGCGTTCAACTTTTCAAGTTCTCAATGAATGTTAACATTAATTAGAATAATATTAAGACTTATGGATCCAATTTTATAAATAAATTATAAATAAAAATAGTTGCCAGGGGACTGAGCTTTGAAGTGGCCCAGACACATATTTCCAGTACAAACGGTGCTTTGACACTAAATAAAATGGCGATAAAGCTCTAACAACCCTATGGTTATTAACTTAAGGCTAGTTAGATCCTTATAAATCTTACAAAAGGTAAAATAACACGCTGGATTTTTTTTTTTGGCTTTGAACTTCTGACAGGGGACTGTTCTTAAAATGCCTGGAACAAACTTTGGTTTAATGAATTTAATGAAACAAATTAATTTTCGGTACTTTTTATTGAAAAAAATTGTTAGTTAACTAATTAAGTTTATAAAATTTATGGACCAAATTATATATTACGGACGAATAACTTAAAATTTAATCTTAAAATTTCAATTTTGGGAAAGGGACAGTCCAGGGGACTGTTATTTCGGTGGTTTACGAATTTATAGCATAAAAACCAAAATTTATTTCATTTTAGTTTTCAATCCTCCAAATAGAAATATTTTTTTACTTTCGTAATAAATTTTTTTTAATAAGAAAATAACAATTTTTCTAATAAAAAAAATGCCCGGGACAGTAAAAAACATTCTTACAGAAAATCACCATATACTAGCAGTTCGCCCCGGCTTCGCACGAGTACTTTTTTGAAAATATAATATAGCCTATGTCATCCGGGGATAGTGTAGCTTCCCAACAGTGAAGAAATTTTTAAAATCGGTTCAGTAGTTTCTAAACCTATTCAATGCAAACAAACTAACAAAAAATCAAATATTTCCTCTTTATAATATTATTATTAGTATAGATTATAATAAAAGTTTTTATACTTAATTTTATATGAGTAACAAGATAAATTAATAGTGTCGTGTTTTATAACTCAAGTTATTTGCTGACGTTTATTTTTCAATAAGCGGTATAACTAAAACGCTTCAGTCAGTTTTATGTACACGTGCAACCATATTTCTTGGCATTACTAAAAATCTATTGTCGTACTACAGTAGCATTAAAAAAATTCAAAGCTTATAAATTAATCATAAAAAAATTTGTTTTTAGCTGTTAAATGAAAAAAGTGATGAAGATGACGAAACACGAGCAAGTTCGAAGAAACAACATGAACTTCTTCAGCAACTATTAAAGGATAACGATGATGAAAGAAAAATGCAGCAAGAGCAAAAGGTACTTAAATTATATTTATTAATTTATATAATAATATAAATTATTAATAAAAATTTTATTTTAAAATAATTAGAGTCGTGATGATGATACATTACTGAGGAGTCTTGGGTTTAAATCGTCTGGGCCATCGACATCTCAAAAAAATGATCACGGCCACGGCAGTACACAAACTAGTGGCCAGAAGAGGCCTGGTGAAGATGGCGATCTAAATATGTCTGTTAAGAGATCAATGGATAATTCTCATCAAGTATCTTCATCGGGTAGTAGTAATCGAGTTACGAATAGTAAGCTATGGGAGAAGAATAAAATGTTGGCGTCTCTTCTGGCTAAAGAGCCTTCTCAGCCGACAACTATCCCACCAATCCCTGCATCTGTGATATCGGCAACTCCACAGGTTAAATTCTTTTACAAATAAATTTATAAATGACTTATAGGGTAGTTATAAAAGCGGTAAGCTTTCAATAGAGAACTCTTTGTGTTTCATCAATCTTTACATTCACATCTGTGTTTATATATGAGTACTCATTCATTTTTTTTCTGTAGGATAAATTGCCACGCGTTGCCGACCGATTAAAGCAACAACAGCAACAACAGCCGTGGACAGGAAGTGGAATGCAATCTGTTGGAAGTACTGCAACCACTACTGTTGCTACCTCGGCTCGTACACCCCTCCAAAATCAATCAAGACAACTACCTCGCCAAGCAACCAATATCTACCTCAATCACATGCTAAGTCACGTTAGTAATTAATATTGTCAGATACTCCTTTATAAATATTTTTTTTTTGTTTTACTTTATTGTGTTAGACAGGATTTATAATAATTTACAATATTTATGCGCACGGTTTAAATAATTTTTATTATTCTTCCACATTTTTCAATTTTTTATGGCTTAATAATTAATGATAATTAAGTTAGCCGACATATACAAATTTTTAGAATTGTTTTTTTTGGTTAAAAAAATTTTTTTAAAAATTTCATTTATAAACAACTTGAAAAACTATAAGTGCAATTTTAAAAAAATATTTTTTTGTTTTAATTTAACTATTGAATAAAAAATTAAAAAATTTAAAATTTCGGCTAACTTTAGTATTATAAATAATTAACTTACATTGTTACAAATATTAATAAATTGCATGATATTGAAGTTAGCAGCTTTGGCCAGTTTTTAATTTTTTTTTAACAAATAAATGTGTTTTGAAAAATTGCATTTTTAATTTCTGAAACTTTCTACATGTCAATTTTTTTTGCCATAATTTATTTGTTAAAAAATTATTAAATATCTGCTAAATTAATTTTCACTAAATTGCAAACTTAAAAAATAAAGTTAGCCGACATCTAAAAATTTTTATTTTTTTTATTGAAAAAATTATTACAAAAAAATAGAAAAAAATTTTCGTTTGTAAAAAACTGTGTGATTTTTAAAAAAATATTTTTTAGTTCTAATTAATAAATGAGAAAAAAAATCTAAAAATTAAAAACATTGGCTAACTTCAGTATGATACTTAAAAATATAATTACTGTTCACAATATTTGAAATTAGTAAATTCAAGTAACTAAATAATCAAGTATAATTATAAAATTTATCATTTGTGAAAGATCTAAAATTGTTAGATTAATTTTACCGATTTTTTTTTTAAATTAGTAGAACTAAATTTTTATTTTATTACAATTAAAATATTTGTTTTTCTAAGTATAGTAAATTTTGAAGTAAAAATGAAGTATAGTAAGTGCTGAAGATTCCACTCTTATAATTTAGATGAAAAATATGAAAATATACACAATAAGACAAACTATTCGTAACGTGATTGGTCAAATATATCATAAGTATGAAAATATAGATAACTCCATACTAAATTCACACGCGCGCTTGCGCGCGCAACATATACTAGTAGAATTTATAAATATGAAAGCGACAGTAGACAGTTCAGAAACATCAAGAATTCGGGAAAAAGTTAATTTATTGCGTTACTAATAATAAATTTTAATTACTGGCACTTAAAAATTATACATAAAGTTTTTTGATACGTTAATTTATAATTTTGTTTGGAAATTAAATTGAAAACTTAGAAAAATATTAAAATGGATTTTTTCTACGGTTATCAGGAAAATTTTTACGGTTATAAGGAAAATTTTTACGGTTATTATGATGATGAGGAAAATTTTAATGTAAGAAAATATGTTTAGTTTTCTGCACTTTTTGTCACTTCCAATTATTTTATCGTACTCAAATTAATTTAATTAAAAAATAAAAAAATTAAATTGCTTGATAGTTTTATCAATTATAAATTAATAATTATTTTAAAAAGTAAAAATAATTCAGCTTAAAAATCTTATATTAAGACAGTATCTTTCTTGATATTTTTAAAAATTAATTTGAGGGTCAATGATTTATTGTGTTTATTTTTATACGATAAAGAAAAGATAATTAAAAAAATTTATTTAATATTTTAGGAAAGACCTCAAATGAGTCCAATGGATTCAGAATTTGCTGGTGGTGGTGGTGGTGGTGGTGGCGGCGGGGGGAGTAGTGGAGATTTTCGTACGCCAGTTACTGAATCAAATACGTGGGATAATCAGTCATCTGATCCAGCTTTATCAGAATTATTAGATCAAGTGATTGAATTTGTACCAGATGAAGTAATAACAGACTCATCGACAATAGCCAGTTTATTGGATGTAATTGAACAGCCACAAAACAATCCAATGAATGAAAAAATGGCTATCAATGCAATACAAAAATCATTAATGCTTTGTGAATCTGCTGTTAATTCCACGTCTTCCACGATAACGATGCCCTCAACTCCACCAGCTTACTCTTCTGCTGTAAGTAAAATTTTTAAGAACTTAAGGGGATATTCTGGCTTAGAAGCATTAAATTTCAGGTAATTTTTTGCCGTAAAAAAAAGGCAATCAATATTTTTACTATCTATTTTTTTATAAGAATACAGAAAAAAATAAAAAAAATAAATTGCTGCTAATTTTTTGAATTTTCAATGTTAATAAATAACTTATAAAAAAATGGATAGTAAAAATATTGATTGCTTTTTTTTACGACACTTTAAAAATTACCTGAAATTTCATGCTTCTAAACCAAAATACCCCTTAAAAATTATCTTAAGATTGAAAAAAAAAAAAAAAAATAAATAAATTTTTAATTAATAAATATTTATTACAGTTGGGTAGTGGAACTTCGGTTACGACAGCTCACAATTACCAACCTCCTCCAATGTATCAACAACAACAGCAAACAAGAGCGAGGTTTACTGGGCAAGCTGGAATACGACAGCCAGCTTCGCAATTCCAGCAACAACAACAATTGCAGTTCAATCAACAGCGACAAAAATTATTGCAGCAGCATCGTCAGGAGCAGCAACGACATGAACAGCAATTGAAAAATCGTTTATTACAACAGCAACAGCACCAGCAAGTTGTTATACCCTCAAACGCTACGGCACCTGATCAAATACCAAGCATACAAAATATTGATAATCTGTTGAATAATGCTGTTGCTCCAAATGTATCGTTACAGGTATTTATATAATTTATGACATTAAAATTAGCAGTCACTTGACCATTGTTTAATTTTTTTTTACAAAAAAATTTCCAAAAAATTATTTTTAAAAAATTGCATTTTTAATTTCTACGTCAATTTTTTCTCTTAATTATTTTTTGCTTTTTTGCTATAAAAATTATTTTATTTATTTATTTATTTCTCGGTCATGGAGCTTAGCTCCCTGTGAAAATATTTCGTACGCAAATTACAAAGGTAGTTATAAGAAAAACACTTACTTTTAACAGTATTAATATAATACTAATCATAATACAAATTTGTTATTTTTATTTTTATTTTTACCTATTCGAGTAATTATAAACGGATTAATGCAATCCGAATATGTTATCTAATTTTTTTTTGATTATCTTGTCATTACAAAAATAATTTTAAGAACAATTTGTAATGATTATATTAACCGTCTTAATAGCTACGGCTGTTAGGTTTAGTTGTTAATAAATAAATAAATAAATAAATAATAGCAATCTCAAAGAATAATAAGTTACGAAAATAACAATAACAGCAATAATAATAATTGGGGTAAAAGACCCCTTTAGTAGAATTTTGATACTTATTCAATTAATGAAACCATTAATTTGAATAATGAATATATTATTTCTAATCTTCAAGACCTTTAGATAAAAAAATGTTTTAATTTTTATTCCAAGTAGAACATTTTTTTATTGAAAGAAAAAGTGCCACTAATGGGGGTTAAAAATGCCACTAATGGGGTCTTTTAGGACATTTTCAACCTCATCATCAAACTGCATCTTTGAAATTTAACATTCACTCATGCTCATTAACTTACTCCAAGTGTTAGAAAAACCGAGTTACATAATTTATTTATTAAAAAAATTATTACATATCTGTTAAATTAATTTCTAATTTTAATTTATATAATAATTCTAACATTGAATAAAATTGAAAAATGTACATATTAATTTTTTTTTATTTTTATCTTATAGCGAACTGGTGTATCCGATTCTCAAATGTCGCCAGGCTATGGAGGTTCCGTCCAATTATCTAATTCACATCGGATTTCACATTCTTATTCTCATCCGTCAACAATTAATCAACAGTAAATATTTATTTATATAAATATTTTTATAAGTAATTAACTAATTATTAAAATTAATTTATTTTTTATTTTTTTAGTGCTGTGGTAAATAATAATTTCAATAGCGGTCAACCAATTTCTGCAGCTTCTAGATTATCGCCACATTCTTCAGCTGCAATGATGACATTTGCTCATCATCAAGCTTTATCGCCGCGTGTTTCACAGGTAAAAATTAATTATTAATCTATATTATTAAAAAAATAAGCATTTAGGCTGCATTAAAAAACGCCTCTAGATACATAATTAAGAAATGACCTTGTATCTCGTAAACTATTGACATTTTTAAAGATATAAGCTCATCCCGATGTTACACTCATCAAGATCTTTCATTTGAGTACCCACATCAGTTTTTCATATATTTATATATATTATATATATGTATATATCAAAAATATATCAAAAATGCATGTGGGTACTCAAATGAAAGCTCTCGATGAGTGTAACATCGAGATGAGTTTATATCTTTAAAAATGTCAATATTTAAGAAAGTACAGTGCAATTTAACATAATTTAGAAACTACCTTGTATCTTGTTAACTATTGATATTTTTAAAGATATAAGCTCATGCCGATGTTACACTCATCAATACCTTTCATTTGAGTACCCACATCAATTTTTCATATATTTATATATTTTATATATATGTATATATGAAAAATATATCAAAAATGCATGTGGGTACTCAAATGAAAGCTTTTGATGAGTGTAACATCATGATGAGCTTATATCTTTAATAATGTCAGTAATTAAGAAATGACCTTATATCTTGTGAACTATTGATATTTTTAAAGATATAAGCTCATCCCGATGTTACACTTATCAATACCTTTCATTTGAGTACCCACATCAATTTTTCATATATTTATATATTTTATATATATGTATATATGAAAAATATATCAAAAATGCATGTGGGTACTCAAATGAAAGCTTTTGATGAGTGTAACATCATGATGAGCTTATATCTTTAAAAATGTCAGTAATTAAGAAATGACCTTATATCTTGTGAACTATTGACATTTTTAAAGATATAAGCTCATCCCGATGTTACACTCATCAATACCTTTCATTTGAGTACCCACATCAATTTTTCATATATTTATATATTTTATATACATGTATATATGAAAAATATATCAAAAATGCATGTGGGTACTCAAATAAAAGCTTTTGATGAGTGTAACATCAGGATTAGCTTATATCTTTAAAAACATCAATAGTTTAAAAAGTATAGTGCAATTTAACGAAAGTCATTATTTAATAAAGCAAAATTTTATTTATTCATAGTTTAAAATCACGGCAGTCACATAGTAACTGCAAGGTTGCTAGTAGTTATTAATATTATTAACGGATTTTTTTTTATATTAATATTTTCTATTATTTAACGACGTTAATGTCCCAAATAAAAATATTACTACGTTTGTTAATGAGTGTAATTAAATGAAAAAAATTTACAAATCAATTAAAAAGTAGAATCGCTCAATTAATATTTTATAGTGCTGCGATTTTAATTAAAAGTGTTTTACAAGCATTATTTTATAAAATAGTAAATTAATTAATTGATAAGATTTTTTTGAGTTAATAATAATGATTATTTATTGTGTTACAGGGCAATTACGGTAATAATCAAAGAATGTTCAACGTGAATCCCGTAAGACCACAACAACAGCAGCAACAGCAGCAGCCAACTGCAACACAGCAGCTTCAGCAGCAACGATCCATGCCATCGCCTGGCACCGCAGTTCCGGCACGGCAATCTCCATTTCCTGCCGAAGCATTTCCTCCTCCCGCATCTCCAACTGCCAGCCAATTCCCACCAGTTCCGAATCCCGGTAATACAAATCCTACCGCCCAATACCGACTACAGCGTGCATCGTCGACACCCACCACTACAACACAATTGCCAGGTAATTTTATTCATTCTACTCTCCTAAAATCAATCAATATCCCTAATTTAGTAACTCAACATTTAAATTGTCAAAAAAAATTTCTTTAAATTAATAATTAACATTAACATTTGTGCGCGGATTATTAAATTTAAAATTATATTTTCAAGTGTTTTAATATTTTCTTTTTTTTATTTTCAAATTAAATACAAAAATAGTGATAGATTATTTATAAATTACCCAAATAATTGTAAAAATGTGTTATAAAAAATAGGTAAGTACATTTAACAATTATTTAATTAATTGTGTAATTTTACCATTTTTTTTTTTTTTTTTTTATAAATTAATTATTTATTATTTTTATTAAAATTGAAAATTAAAAATAATTTTTTTTTATCAAGTAAAAATTAATTGAAAATTTTATATATTTATTAAATTAATAATTATTTAATTAGTTGTGTAATTTTACAATTTTTTTTTTTTAGTGAATTAATTATTTATTATTTTTATTAAAGTTGAAAATTAAAAATAATTTTTTTTTTGATCGAGTAAAAATTAATTGAAAATTTTTATAAAATATAATTATTAAAAATT
The DNA here is from genome assembly GCF_020080835.1 of Cotesia glomerata. Lineage (NCBI taxonomy): Eukaryota > Metazoa > Arthropoda > Insecta > Hymenoptera > Braconidae > Cotesia > Cotesia glomerata. The sequence goes on from NC_058167.1 coordinate 10,797,548, forward strand.
TTATTTATTTATTTATGCATTAAATGTATGAATGTATTGTGCAAGTATGTGTTTCCACAACCCTAGATAATTTAAAAAAGAGTATCGAGGTAGATAACGTAAATGTTGCAGGTGGAGTAGTATCACCCCGACACTATGGCAGTGTAAATAAAGATCAACAAAGTTTAATGTCACCTGGTCATCAGCGAGCTGGGTGTCCGCCACCGCCAACACCAACGCATAACCACCAACATAGTATGACGAATAATCAGCAGCAGCACTATACAAACCAGCAACAACAACAGCAACAGCAGCAGCATAATTCCATGCTATATCGAAACACCGGCAATAGCATTATTAATAACCCGGATGTACAGAATAATCAATTCTGCTACGATCAGGGTACCGTACCTGGATATCCAACGAGACCTGAGGACACCAGGTCAATGTCTTCTAGTAATTCGGCCGGTCATCAAATGGGTGGTAAGTCATGTGACCTGTTAATGTCATGTGACAATACTACATACAACTATTTCATCTGTAAAAAAAATTATTAATAATAATTAATAATTATTTATTACATCCCATTATTTTGAGTATGGGTTTTCATACTGGCTCCAGTGCACGGGATTCAGTATATCGAGCATAAGCACACACAGCCAATTGTTTTTTATTTTATTTTATATATTTTTTATTTTCTTTTTATTTCTTCATTTATCCAACTATCAATGTCACTAGTATTTTTGTTACCATTTAATAATTACTGATTTTAAATTTAATTATGACTAAATTTTTATTTTATAATGAAAATTTTCATCACTGAAGTTGACAGGCACTGGAAATTTTTTTAGAATTTTATAGTAATTAAATTATTATAAAAAAAATTTTATTAAAAAATTCCACATGTGAAAATTAATATCAATTATAAGTGAAAATTTTTAGAAGCATTTTTTAATTGTAATTTATTTGTTTAAAAAAATTTTTAAAATTGACACTTGACGGCTAACTTCAGTATCGTTGAAAATTTTTTTTCATTCATTTAATCATTCGATTAAGGGGTTACATGGGTTTTCTCCGGGAAAAAATGGCCTATTTTTAACAATTTTTTTTTAATAGAAAAAATGAAATATTTTATTCAAACTTTTTACTGTCTTAAAGATGCATGTTCAACAAGGGATTACTGAAATTAAAAAAAAAAATATTAAAAACTCTGCTACTCCTAGTAGAATCATCAAAAGTGAAAAAAAAATCATGTGCTTTAGTTAAGACTTCAAATTAGATCTTGAACGAAGAAAAAAAAATGAAAATTGGATTTTTGGTAGAGATTTTTATAAAAAAATTAAAAATTTGGCTAAAATTTCGCGGCATTTTTTTTAAATAGTTGTAATTGAAAAAAAAAAAAATTCCTTCATTCAAGACCTTGTAAATTATATCTCGAAGGCCTGTCTAAAATTTCATTAAGATTAGTTGAGTAGTTCTCGAGAAATCTTGACCACCGTCTTTAAAAACACAGTTTTGAAAAAAACGCGTTTAAATTTTTGAGTAATAATACAACAGCGCATTGAGCGCGCAATTTTTTATAATTGTATCTCCGAAATTATTAGTCGGATCGATTTGAAATTTTAGGACAATATTCTAGAGATATTGTAAAATTTAATGACAAAAAAAATCGATTTTTTTAAACCCATGTAACCCCTTCATCATTCGATTAATTATTGATAATAAATTGAATGAATTACTACAGTAATAATTTAATAAAAAAAACTTTAAACTGTTTAAAATAATGAAATAGTGAGAGAGTATTGATAAATGGATCGTGTAAATAATTAAAATGTATCATTGGATATTTCATAAATCACAAAAGATCATTTAATTTTTATTGTTTCACGATAAATAATGCATGGTGCTTTACAATGTATATTTTTGTTAACTTATTTATTTATTTGTTTTGGTTGTTTTCATTCGACATCATTATATATATATATATATATATATATATATATATATATATATACATATATATATATATATATATATATACATATATATTTATATATATATACATATATATTTATATATATATTATTCGTATCACACACCTTGTGCTCAATGAATGCTCATCCTTGTCATCTACTAATCTGCTATTATCACCGAATACATTCATCCTTATGTGAATAACGATGTACAATCATCTGTCTGCTGCACACTTAAAGTTCTACATTTAATCTACGATTATTTAATTTAAATATCAAGTGATATTTTATGAATTATTTGTAAAGATTTTATTTGATAATTTCATTACTTGTACAAATATTAAGAAAAATATTTTAACGCTCAATAATCAATTTATATATTAATTATTAGAGAGAAATGGACATAAGTTTCTTTTAATTTATTATAATTAGATATAAATTTTAATAACTAATTAGTTAAAAAAAAAAAAAAAAATAATGAATTAATTTATTACTTAAAATTTTTATAAGTCACTTATGTTCACGTCTTTCGATAATTATAATTGTTCAATATAAGAGGAGATTATCACTTGGTTTTTTGCATTAATTTAAATTGTAATTAATTAATTAAATTAATATTTGCACCTTAGATATCTGCATACCATTTAGTGTCCTGCACAATGCACAAATAAAACTAGTAAATTCTTGTTTTAAAAATTTACTTTCTTCAAGTAAATTTTCTCCTCTTATCCCTTGTAAAAAAAATAAAAAAAAAAACTGTAATTAATTTTGATATTAAATATTAGTTTAAGCTTAATCACATTAAATGTAATTTAAATAATTTATATTTAAAATATACATTTATTAATTGTGCTATTTGTCGTCATCATCACCTGTGTTTCACCAACGCGATAAAAAATTATTAATAGAATTAATAATAACATTAAAATCATTTTATGTATGTATAAAGTATAATGTCAAGTGGTGGTTTTACATTCAAGTGATTTGCAAACAAATATCAGCTGATAAAAAAGAAATAAACTACAAATTGTTATTTGTGGCATGGGGAATTGCTTTTCTCATCTAATGACGTCAATGGAATGGCATTTTTAAAAATATATACATAAAAAAGATATTATTTATTAAAAGAAAAAAAAATCAGCCTTAGCTTTGTTACCTTCGAACGCAAACTAACTTTTTTATTTTTTTTTTTTTTTTAAATAAATCTTTTTGTATATACATAATAATAAAAATCGTTGGATCATAAAAAATATACCATTACCTCCTGATGTACTTTGTTTCCTTTTAAATTGTAAATTTTTTGTCTTAACTTGAACCAATTTAAAAATAATCCTTCATTGTAGTAATAAGGAAAAATTAATTATTTACAGTTATTTAATTAATGTTCATTTTTGTTTATCAATTAGGAAATACCACTGGTCTCGGTAGTACAAGGTCGGAATTTGTGAGACAAGAATTAAGAGCTGTAGTGGGTGCACGAACGCAACAGAGAGTACCAAACAACATTCAAAATAATGTTATGGAACATAGTAATGTAATGGAACATGCTCATAATAATGTAATAGGACAAGTATCACAGGATGATCTCGACGTACTTGGATTGTCCGCTTACGAAGCATCAACCTGTGGTAAGTTTTTTATTTATTAATTTTTTATTTTTTAAATTTTTTATAAAAAAAAATTTTTTTTTAATTTTTTATAAAAAAAAAGTTTTTTAATTTTTATAAAAAAATATTTTACAAATTTTTATAAATAGTTTACTTAATAAATTTTTTATAAATAAAATATTTTAAAAACTTTTTATAAATAATTTATTTAATAGATTTTTTGTAGAAAAATTTTTTATAAAAAAAATATTAAAAATTTTTTTTAATAAATTTTTTATAAAAAACATTTTTGTAAAAAAAATATTTAAAAAATTTTTTATAAGTAACTTATTTAATAAATTTTTTGTAAAAAAAATTTTATAAATAATTTATTGAATAAATTTTTTATAAAAAAATTTTTTAATTTTTTATAAATTTATTTAAAAAATTATTTTAATTTCATTTAATCTGGCGAATAAAATATCCGACAAAAAATAAAATAGAAGTAATATATAAGTTGGCTTTTGTAAGCACAACAATGCTACTTTTATAATAAATTATCTGATTATAAATTTTGCACAATTGACATTTAATTTATCGATTATTTTAATACAGATGCACACTCACTGCAGTTTTATTATTTTTTTTTAATTTTTTTTATTAACAACACGTTGAAACACTTTTTTTTTTTATTTTAATTTTTTTAGTTTAAATAACACATCATCGTTCAATATTATGCTGTGAAAAAGTATTACACATTCATTACTAAAAAAAGAGATCACCTATTTTTTATTAACAAAATTTTACAACCGACATAATAATATAAATAAATCCCGTTTACACAGACATTAAACACACAAATGTAAATAACCATTTAAATTTATTTAATTATATTAAATTAATAATAAGTAATGTGGACAAGTAAGCATATGTAATTAAATAATATCAGCAGTAATATATATGTTGATGAAAGACTTAAAAAAAAAAAAAAAAAAAAAAAAATCATGTTAAGATTGTGGTAACATGTATTGTTACGATGTCCTGAATAGGTGAGGCTGTGGTTAACGATGGCCCTGCTAAGAACTGGGCCACTGGAAATACCGGAAATACGCCCTTCTCCTCCAGGGTAAGACCCCTCCGACAATTATTTTACGTACATCATTTAAAAAAATTTTTAAATTAATTTTTTTTTTATTTTGTATGCTCTGTCTTCCCTCTACGCTTCGCTTAATACAAAACTTATCGTGCACATTATTTTAACTAGTTTCTTTTATAATTGAATAATTATAGTAATAATTTATTTTAAATATAATCTATACATTGACATTTATATTTATTTATTTATTTATTTATTAGATATTAATATTAAATTATTTATTTAAACATTGACTATTGCTTATGCATGAATTTTAAAAATATAAAATTGAATGAATCGTAGAATAGAAAAATAGTACCTTTATGACAGGAATATTTTCTAATTTTAATTAATTAATATTTACCAGATTCGTTTATTTTTATTTCACCATTAATAAATAATAATTAGTTCATTTAAGCGCGGTTGTGGGTAATAGCTTAACATCATAATAAATCTATTATAATTAATTAAAATTCTGGCGATGTGTTAGTCAAAAATTATTATCTATTAGTAATGCTTTTTCACAGTGCAATTTTAATTAATATTTTTTTTCTTGTTATTTAAGCATATTATTTTAATTAAATAAATTATAATAAAGCGTGCTTTAGTTACAAAAAAAATTTATATTGAAAAATTTGTTCAAATATTTTTTAAAATTGAAGAAAAAAAATTTGATATTTATTTTTTTTTTAATTGTATGAATTGCATTAATTATTGGCTTTAAAAAATTTTTAATTTAGGTTTTTTCGGTAATAATTTAGAGCTGCATAAATTAGATTTTTGAATTTATTTAAAAAAAAAAATTGTTTTTGACGTGTGAAAAAATTCTTATTTTTTTATGTATGCAACGTAATTAATAATTTAATTAATTACAACAAAAAATTTTTAAATTAATACATAATATGTTTTTCAGAATATTTTATTTAAAATATTTCATCACAAAATTTAATTCAATTAATACAATATAAAATGATTGATAAAAAAAATATTTTATTATATTTATGTTTATTTTTATTAAATATGATTACAGACTACTATTGAAGAGGTGGTGCGAGTTGATCCAAAGTCGTCACTTCTGCAGAAATTATTATCTGAGTGACTGCTATGTAATAAAATACATGTAATATATATTAAAGTAAGAGTAATATAATATACGCCAATCACTCCTGCGTCTGTACACATTCTTTATGTAAAGATATATTATTACTATTCTTATTATTATAATAATTATTATTATAATTATTATCATTATTAATATTGTTATTATTATTTTTATTATTATAATTATTATTATATTGTATTATATGTAAAACACTATGATTCTTGAAAACAAACAAAAAAAAACAGTATAAAAACGCGTTTTTACCAAATGCACTGTCAATCGGGTTGTTTTGTTTCGAGTTGTCTTATAACAAATCAGAAATAATTTTTTTTTATCAATTAATAGAAATTTGAAAAAAAAAAAATTTTTACAACTGATTAATAATAATAGTCTTCTGTTAGACTTTTTAAAAATCAATTTTGTCTTTTTATATAAAAAATGACTTATTTGTTTAAGAGAAAAAAAAAAATTACAATTACGTTTTTTGACAATTTTAAAATTCATTTAGAATTTTAAATGAACTAAGTAAAGGCCCAGTTATTGACACTTGTAATTTGATTTTAATTAAAAAAAAAAATCTCTAATAAATTGATGAATAATTTTTGAATTATAAATTTTAAGAAAATTGGTTTTTTGAGAACATTTAATTTTTTTAACAGCCGAAATGATTGCACTCTTAATGATAAAGCTAATTGCAGTTTTATGTTTTTCTTCTAAATAAGATTTTAAAAAATAAACGCTCTGATACACTGATAGATTTGTTTATAGTTAAAAATATTTGTTAATATTTAACAAATCATTTATTAGAGACCACTTTTCAGTCAAAAAATATTTCTTAGTATTTGAAAAAATTTATTAGTATATAATGAATGAATTTCAGATTTTTTAAATACAAACAAAATGAAAATTAATGTAGCACATATTTAATAATTTTGAAAATTTATTATAGATTATGGCAAAAAAAATAAAAAAAAACTGACATCTAGAAATTTAAAAAAATAAACGCAATTTTTTAAAAATAATTTAAAACAAATCTTTTTGTTAAATAAAATTAAAAAATTGTAAATAAACAAATCATTTTAAATACTAAGAAATATTTGTTTAATACTAAAAAGTGGTCTCTAATAAATAATTTGTTAATTATTAATAATATTTTTTGATACAAATAAATCTTATCAGTGTATAAAATAGATAATTAAAAAATATTTTACGTAGCAGAGCGTTTTTTTCGAAAATTCATGAAAATTAATTTAGCAGATATTTAATAATTTTTCTAATAGATAAATTACTGCATAAAAAAATGGACATTTAGAAATTTTAATAAATTAAAAATGCAATTTTTAAAAAATAATTTTTTGGAACAAATTTTTTTGTTAAATAAAATTAAAAAATGGTCAAGTGACAATCATAAAAACCGGCTCTTAATTAGAATAAAATTGCAAGTGTCAAACAACTAGGCGAGTGTCAATAACTGGGTCTTTTACCTTATGTGTTTTTAAAAAATTGTTAATAGTTAATAGTGATTTAATAAATAAGCTCAATAATAAATAAATACCGATTGATAAGGCGTTTAGTTTATTTATAAAAAAAAGAAAACTACGTAGGTACCTCACCGGTATACATTACTATACCACTGGCTGTTAAAAAAAATAATTAAATAAAATTATTTATAGGTTTTATTAATTATTAATTATATTAGTGAGACCATTTATTATTGTATACAAATACAAACAAATTTACGAGGAAAATTAATTGTATACAAAAAATAAAAAATCGCGTTTTTTTCTTAATTTAACAACTACTTACTCTACTATTCTAATTATTATTATTATTACTAATATATTTGTGATTATAAGAATCTGCAACCAAAATGTGACAAAGAATTCTTGTTGTTGTTAATAATGATTATTATTAATATTATTCTAATTATTATTATTATTATTATTATTATTATTATTATTATTAATATGACTATTTTATTATTTTATTACTATTGACATCATTACTATCAATATTCTTGTTGCAATTATTATATAATTACTCTATAATTACTATCAATTTATTATTAATTAATTATAACTACATTTATTATTGAATATTAATAATTATTATTATTATCTTTATTTTGATTGAGTATATTATATTATTACCATTATATCGATATTAATAGTATTGAATATAGTGTCTAAGCGTATTTAAAATCCAATTTTAAGGGTACCTTTAAATAAAATATTAAAATATTAAAAAACAAATACAAATAAATAATTGATTGCATTAAAATGTACGTACGTATGTTGTAACATATGTATTAATGTGTGCGCTCGATGTAAAATATACATATATATACATACTTATATATATATATATATATATGTGCATGTGTGCGTGTGCGCGCGTGTGTGAAAAACGTAATAACATAATTAATATAATAAAATATAATGATTATCTATTTTGCATAGTATCAACAAATTTCTCTTTAAAATCTCTTAAGGCACACTCAATTACTGCTAATTAAGGGATGTCACTTGTTAATTATTAAAAAAAAAAAAATAAGTAAAAGAACAAAAGTAAATTAAAGAAAAAATATAAATTTCATCGTACATACGATATATATTTATGTAATTAATATAAATATATATGTATCTAAATAAAAATATATATATATATTATTATATAAAAAATTAAAAAAATAAAGTCTGTATGCGCGTACAAATATGCATGCATATTTAAACAAAAAAATAAAAAAAAAAAAAAATAATTATTTAATAAAGAAATCTCACGCAAGTGTCCTATTTTTCCATAGAGTTTTCCGAAATTTTCATAGCTTAAAAAAAAACGTTTGCGAGATTTTAAAAATAAAATAATTGATTATACAATTATCTTTATTTTAACAAATTAAAATTACTAGGAGAGATTAAAAATTAATAATATAAATCATTAAAATGGTATTATATTTTATTTATCATTAATTATTGTGGCAATTTAAAAAATTCATTTTTTTTTTTAATTATATATTATATATTAAATATATTATATATAATAATAATTACTATTATAGACAACCTATTAATTCTTGTTATCGTTATCTTTTTTTAATTATAACAATATGATGTTTTTTAAATGATAATAATTATGTGGTTGTCTTGAAAAAATAAAACAATAAAATTTAAAAAAAAATAAAATGTCTATTCTGTATTTGATAAATTTAAAAAAATTATTCAAATTTATTGCAATGTATTTTAAATAATTATTAAAAGTTTTTAAAGTTTTTATTTTCAAATCGATTTTATTGATTGGAATAAAATAAGATAAATAAAATAAAATATTATTGTCTACAGAATCAAATTTGGAACAAGGTGTAAACAATGAAGATTATGTAGAAAGTTAATTGTAAAATTAAAATGAGAGAGAGTAAGAATGTGTAAGAGAGAGAATAAGAGGATTAAGAAATAACAAAATAACAATTACTCTTTGGAAATACACATAAGTGAGATACTCTAATTATACGTGGACATACGTGTACATTTTTTTTGTTTCAATAGTTGTATGTCTGTAAAAGAAATTAATAAACGAGTACATACATGTGTGTCCCCGTATACCGTGGATACGTACGTGCGTGTGATCTAAGTGTGTATAAAGTGAATTTAAAATACGTCATATAGATAAATCATATGTGCTTTCTAATGATGAATAATTTTATAAATATAAACGTAATACTTATATAATGTTGGCTTTATCATTATCATTTTACCTTGATAATCCTTCAATTAAAAAAAATTATTATTTCCTTATATGTTGAGTGACAAATGCCAAAAGGATGTACTCTTATAGTAAAATAGGGATTTGTGCCAAAAGGGGGTGTAAAAAATTTTTTTGCTAATCAGTTTAAAATCAGTGAAAAAAAATTTTTTAGTCACTGACTCCAAAAGGGCCACGTTTTTGATTTTTTAATTTATTAAAAATTGCACTTAAAATTTTTCAAGTTTTTTACAAACGAAATTTTATTTTTTTGTAATAATTTTTCTTAAAGACAAAAGGGCGAATGAAGAAAATTATGTTTTTTATTATAAAACATGAAAACAATCTTGCATTGATGAAGCAATATCATAATAAAGGTGAGAAATAAAAAATTGAATTATAAAGCGGGGGAAAATGAACGACAAAAAAATTTTTTTTCGATTGTAAAATTTTTTTTTCAGGTTTATTTAACTCTATTTAGAATTCTCAAAAATGACCCAGTTTTTTTTCTCTTTACTATTTTTAAGACTATTTTTTGTGATTCAGATAAAGAAATAAAATTCACTCTTTTAAGAAATAATTATGATGATTAAATATATTTAAAACTTTTGAAATTTCGAACTTTAGTAGCTTGATACCCTTATTGAATATTTAATATTAATTAGCAACCTTGCAGTCACTATGTGACTGCCGTGACTTGTGAACTATAAATAAATAAAATTTTGTTTTATTAAATAATGACTTTTGTTAAATTGCAGTGCTTTTGTAACTATTGAAATTCTTAAAGATATAAGTTCATCCCGATGTTACACTCATCAAGAGCTTTCATTTGAGTACCCACTTGCATTTTTGATATATTTTTCATATATACATATATATAATATATATAAATATATGAAAAAATGATATGAGTACTCAAATGAAAGGTCTTGATGAGTGTAGTGTCGGGGTGAGCTTATATCTTTAAAAATATGATTACTTTAGAAAATACAACATGACATTTCTTAATTATTGACTTTTTTAAAGATATAAGCTCATCCCGACATTACACTCATTGAGACCTTTCATTTGAGTACCCACTTGCATTTTTTATATATTTTTCATATATACATATATATAAATATATAAAATATATGAAAAATTGATGTGGGTACTTAAATAAAAGGTCTTGATGAGTGTAATTTCGGGGTGAGCTTATATCTTTAAAAATATGATTAATTTAGAAAATACAATGTTATTTCTTAATTATTGACTTTTTTAAAGATATAAGCTCATCCCGATGTTCCACTCATCAAGAGCTTTCATTTGAGTACCCACTTGCATTTTTTATATATTTTTCATATATACATATATATAATATATATAAATATATAAAATATATGAAAAATTGATGTGGGTACTTAAATAAAAGGTCTTGATGAGTGTAATGTCGGGGTGAGCTTATATCTTTAAAAATATGATTAATTTAGAAAATACAATGTTATTTCTTAATTATTGACTTTTTTAAAGATATAAGCTCACCCCGATGTTCCACTCATCAAGAGCTTTCATTTGAGTACCCACTTGCATTTTTTATATATTTTTCATATATACATATATATAATATATATAAATATATAAAATATATGAAAAATTGATGTGGGTACTCAAATGAAAGGTCTTGATGAGTGTAAAATCGGGATGAGCTTATGTCTTTAAAAATGTCAATAGTTCACGAGATACAAGGTCATTTCTTTATTATGTATCTATAGTCATTTTCTAATGCAGCCTAAATATATTTATTATTTTGTAAATCAAAATATGTTGGCAAAGTGATCAGAAAGAAAAAAATTTTTTTATACGCCTTTTAGCTTTAAATCATAAAATTTTTAAGTTTATATAAATATATATATATAAGAGACTAATCTCTCGAATGTTCTCTCAGAAATGTTACAATGTTGTTAATTCAATAACAGTATTGATTTTTTACGACCCCTAATTACTCGATTAGTCTTATAGAATTGCCAAGTAAATTTAATTACCCAATAATAATAATAATAAGCCCAGTGCGATTAAGTGAATTACGCTTTATTAGATTTTTATTAGTCAGTAATAACTGAGTGCCAAATAATTAGTTTAAAAATTCGGCAGTAATAAAATACAATACTATAAAATAAATATATTGCTTTTTTACGATTCCTAATTACGATTTATTGATGAATTTTAAACATAAAGTATGTAAAAAATTTGATAAATATCGACCAGTTATTAAATTACCAAAATTTTATAGAAATCATTCAAACTTGTTATTAAATTAATAATTTTGTCCTTGATATCGTTTATCAACACATTAATCCTTCTACAATTTATCTTTAATTAAACAGATTGTATAACTATAAATTAAATCATCCTAAAATCCAATTTTTGTGTTTAAAAAAAAAAAAAAAAAAAAAAAAAACAAAATTTGAACGATTTTTTTTTAATAAATAAATAGTATTAAAAATAGCAGACACTTAAACATTTTTTACTTTTTAAAATAAAAACAAAATATTAATTAAAAATAAAAAAAATTTTCAACCCTGTATTTATAAAACTTGTAAAAATCTTTGCAAACATTTTTATTTTTTTCCATTAAATTACGTTCTGATAAAAATAAAAATGAAATTGTTAGACCGCTATTTTTAGCATTATTATTTTTATGTTAATTTTTTGTCATTGTTATGTTAATTAAGTTAAAACTTACATACAATTCCAATGAACAAAACAATTTTTCAAATTGAAATTGACTTGCCAGTATCATAACAATAAAGGCCTGAAAACTTGAGTCGAAATGAGCTGCTTATTCTCTTGCAGAGAGCGATACTATGCATTGTCCGAAGTATGATTTACGATCATTTTTTTTATTTAAGAATTCGAGACGAATTTTATTATCCCAGTTATAGCACGTTAGTTATTACTTACCCGCTTGGAGTATAAACTTAAATTAATTAAAAACTCAATTTTTTTTTTTACTGAAATTATTTTTATTCCATCAAAAAACAATGAAAAAATTTTTTTTTATTGAATATAAAGTCGAAGCTTTATTTTTAAGATATTTGATCAGTATGATTATTATTTATACTTAAAAATTAACTTGGATAATCATGTTGACCGTAAATAAAGAAATTAATTCAAGTTAAAATCATATGAATTCAATTACTATTCACCAAAAAAATTTGGATGTAAAAAAAAATTATAAATCATAGCTTAGTTTTTTTAAAAATTTGCTTATCACTCTTACAAGAGCCGCTAGGACATCTCTTTCAGTTAGCAACATTGATATTGTCATAATATTTTTAGCGGTTAGTAAATTTCTTACTTCTTCCATCAATTTTTTTTTCTGTTTTTCAGTTAGATCGTTCATTAAAATTTCAGGAACCGATTTGAATTTTCCCTTCATCACTAATGCAGTGCCAAGACCAGCAATCGAACCTCCTAAAATATAAATTTTAAGTACGGTAAATTAATTTGTAATGTTTAATAGATAATAAATAAATTATAATATTATAATTTACCAATGAAAATTCCAATTGGACCAAAAAAAAAACCGCCAATGGCCGCAGCAGTACCAACTAAAATGCCAGATTGAAGCGATGATTTAACAGCTACTTTTATTGACTTTATTTCATTTATATCACATATTACATCCATTAATTCTTCATTATTGTAGGACATCATCTTGACTCAAATTGTTTATAAAATTAATTTTAGCTTGAATGGAAGGTCTTAAATTTTAATCTGAAAATAAAAAATCAGAGTAGTCATTATAAGATTAAAGTTAGCAGTTTCTTGACAATTTTTTGAATAAATAAATTTGTTAGAAAAAATTATTTTTTTTAAATTGCCTTTTTAATTTTTTGAATTTTCTAAGTGTTAATTTTTTTTCTGATTTTTTTTTTACCATAATTTATTTGTAACAAAAATTCATAAATATAAAAATTAATTCAGCAGTTATTTGATAATTTTAAGAATTTTTTTAACAAATAAATTATAAAAAAAATTGACATGTAGAAAATTTAATAAATTAAAAATGCAATTTTTTAAAATAATTTTTTGGAATACATTAAAAAAAAAAAAAATTAAAATTGTAAAATGATAGTTTTAAATATTTGCTAAATTAATTTTCATGTAATTATTCAATAATTATTAAGAGTTTATTAGTAATCACTTAGTTATGTATTTTAGCAATTTGTGACACTAAAATGAGCAAATTTGACAATTTTTAAGTTACTTTGGGTGGGGAGCATCTCTACAGAGAATTTCTCTACACTTTATAATCCCTCAGGAGAAATCTTTATTTTAAAAAACTTTCAATATAAAACTCTATAATAAAAACAAATCAATTTAAAAAATTCTTCTTTTGAAAATCTTTTAGGAAACAATCGATTACAATCTAACTTCTTTATATCGCGTGACTAATGCAAAAAGGGCGCATAGCTACAGATTAGTAGGGATCCATGCTAAAAGGGCGCATAAAAAAAATTTTTTTTGCCATTCTTCTTAAAATCACTCGAAACACAAAGATATGTAAAAAAAAAAAATTCGAGCATCCTACAGCTACACGGAGAGAAATTTATAGGAACTTTTCCAAAAATTATGGGAATGATTCCTATAATAAAATTATCATTATAGGTATCAATCCTATGCTCATTATGGGAACCATACTCATAGTTAATTGGAAACGTTCCTATACAATAATGGAATAGCTTCATTATATTCTGGGAATGGTTCCTGTAATATTATAGAAATGGTCCCTATATTATTAAAGGAATGGTTCCTTTAATATTATAGGAATGGCTCCTATACTATTAAAGGAATGGTTCCTATAATATTATGGGAACGACGCTCATAATAATAGAAAAATGTTTGTTCATAATAATGAAGCAATCACTTCAAAAATATAAAGTAATTATTATACATTTTTTTGCTAATAAATTTTTTTTTGTAAATAAAAATTGATCTTTCACTAGAGTGAAAAAATTTCTTTTTCATAATTTTTATTCACGTGTGTACTTAATCTTAAATTGTTTATTCCAACTCAGTTATTATTGTGTTAGATAACATTGAAAAATAATGTAGCAATTCTAAAGTTTTTCTAATAAAAGGGATATTTTCTTACTATACAATTAGAGGAGCAAAGTAGATATGGAAATTCATTGTTTATTTTTACAATTTCATTTTATTTTTGAAACAAATTATTTATTTACAATACATACGTTGAATATTTATTAAATCCACCTTTTGAGTATGTAACTTTTATTGTTTATATGAACAATATTACTTATTTTACATATTTCAAATGATGTTATTGGGAAGCAAGTAAAATTATCGAAATTACTAATAATTTCAAATGCTTCAAAGTGGTCATCGAAGTCACAAATAACTTGAGTTGTAATGATAAATATCTCAATATTATTAGGCATCATCACTATAATATTATGAGAATGGTTCCTGTAATATTATAGGAATTGTTCCTATAATATTATAAAAACTATTCCTATATATTATGGGAACCATTCCTATATATTATGGGAATCATGCCGATATTACAGTTATAATTATAGGTATCGTTCCTATAATTATAGGAACCATTCCCATAACTATAGTAACATTTCCCAAAAATTATCGGTACAATTCCCATAATTTAAGTAATCGCTCCTAAAATGGTATAGGAATAAATTTCATTAAAATTATAGGAATTATTTCCATATTTTTCTCTCCGTGTAAAAGGGCGTAACTCAAGACATGGGCCTTTTTAGCTTTTAGAAAAGTAGTGCCTAAAGCTAAAAGGGCGCATAAAAAAATTTATGTTTTTATATAAAATTTTGATGAATAGCTTCACAAGACATGAAATTAAAAAATTTAATAAATAAAAAAAAATTTCTTAACTACCGGTCCCTATACGATTGTAACTTTATATTTCTCTCTTAGACAAAGAAGAATTTTGAAAAAAAAAAACACTCTGCTACGTAATAGATTTTTTAATTATCTATTTCATAGCAGATCATTTTTTTCGAAATTCTCATTTGTTTAAAAGAAAAACATAAAACTGCAATAGTTTTATAATTATGAGTGCAATAAGGATAATACCGTTTCTTACAGTGAGTGCGACGCGAAAAAAAGAGGAGATCGGCTGTTAAGTACTTAAACAATATTGAAAAAATAATAATTTTTAACTATTTTTATACAAGCAATAGATAAATAAATTAATCGAAAACTAATGAGATTGAAATAATTTTCGAATAAAAAATAAATTACTACAATCACGCATATTTAGCAATTTTTTGAAAATATTTTTAATTGTAATTTTAAAAGAGTGTATGTTTAGTTAGAATATGCCTCTCTCGTGTGACTCTATCGTTTTTTTTTATTTTTAGACTAAAAATAAGCATTTTTATGAAATATTTAGAAAAAAAATTTATAGGCCTTTTTAGCTTTAGGTTATAAAATTTTCAAATTCCTAAAGCTAAAAGGGCGCATAATAAGAGACATACGCCCTTTTAGCTTAAGGAAATCGATGCTTCATTTTTAGGCGAAGAATATGTCAACCAGTCGATTGGTGATAAAAAAAAAAAATTATGCGCCCTTTTACCTTTTGGCACGCGATATAGTAAATTTTTCAGGCGATACATCTCTTAGAAACAAAAGCTCGATATTTTGTTAAATGCATTTGTATTCTTTTTTTTTTATTAAAATAATTAAAAATATAAAATTTTTTGGAACCTCAAAATGTGATCGTCCGATAAAAACTAGATTAAAAATAATATTTTATAGATGTTATAATTATTAATAATTACAACTTTATATTTTTAATTATTTTAATACAATAAATAATAGTTTAAAAAAACTAAAAACACGCTTTTTATAGAAAACCAAACTAAAAAATAGAAAATAAATTTAAATTAAGAATAGTGTTAAAAATTTCAATAAATATAAATTAATAATAGTGTAAATAAAAAAAATGTATTTTATTTTAAAAAAAGCGTGGGGTGCTTTTTAAGATATTATCAAAATGATAATCACTCTACTCATATCTGTCAATAAAATATTTATAACTATTGACACCATGCACCTCACGCTTTTTTTAAAATAAAATACATTTTTTTTATTTACACTATTATTAATTTATATTTATTGAAATTTTTAACACTATTCTTAATTTAAATTTATTTTCTATATTTTAGTTTGGTTTTCTATAAAAAGCGTGTTTTTAGTTTTTTTAAACTATTATTTATTTATTAGTTATTAATTACTACAACGTTTTACGAAATTTTACGTATTTTTTCCTGGTTAATTATATATTTTTACATAAATATAATTGACTTTATCACAACTTATCTGCATATTACTATATTGTTTTTTTTTTTTTTTTTTTTTTAATATAACACGAGAGTTTGCTTAACTGTCCATCTATTGGGGTATATTTACCCTAATATCATTATAAAGACTTATTCGCTAGTATAATTTTTAATTTATGTATTTTCATCATATGATGCTCTTTACAAAAAAGGGATTATAAAATGTAGAGAAATTATCTGTTGAGATGCTCCTCACCCGTTAATTTTTTATCAAATTAGTTATTTGAAAAAATAATTATCAAAAATTTTGATTTATAATAAATTAAAAGCATAATTTATAATTTCTGAAAAAAAATTCAAAAATTTTCAAACCTCTACTGATTTCAATATCACAAATTTATAATAATTGATAAATAATAATTACTTACTTAAAGGTTGATGATTTTAGTTCGGGAGCCAGTAACTGATATACACGACCAAGTTCCTCTTAAGCGGAAATTAGTGAAATGCAGAAAATAATATCGTAAGGCCTCGTGAACATCGGCTGGCACTTGGTGGAGGGATGGACGATTGTAGCCTTCCACGCACGGAGAAAAAATAATGCATTCATTCATCTTCTATCAGCTAAAAATTTGTCATATTGTAGCTGATTTTTTTTATTTATCACAGCAGTGTATTAACAAGCAGCCCATAAATTTTTTTATGGCAGGAAATGACGTATCCTTAATAATTCATACTTAAGCGTGTGTTGCTTGAAACTTTAGAAATAACGAGAAATAATAAAATATTAATTAAAAATAAAAAAAAAATTTTCAACACTGTATTCATAAAACTTTTAAAAATCTTTGCCAATATTTTTATTTTTTCCCATTAAATTACGTTCTAATAAAAAATAAAAATGAATTTGTTAGGCTGCTATTTTTATCATTATTATTCTTATATATTAATTTTTTATTATTCTTATGTTAATTAAGTTAAAACTTACATGCAATTCTTATGGACAAAACAATTTTTCAAATTGAAATTGATCACATTTTTAAAAAAATATTTAACGTTATTTTAAAAACTTTTTAACTTGCCAGTATTACAACCATAAAGGCCTGCAAACTCGAGTCGAAATGAGCTGCTTATTCTCTTGCAGAGAGCGATACTATGCATTGTTCGAAGTATGATTTACAATCATTTTTTTTATTTAAGAATTCGAGACGAATTTTATTATCTCAGTCATAGCACGTTAGTTATTACTTACCCGCTTGGAGTATAAACTTAAATTAACTAAAAACTCAATTTTTTTTTTTACTGAAATTATTTTTATTCCATCAAAAAACAATGAAAAAATTTTTTTTTTATTGAATATTAAGTCGAAGCTTTATTTTTGAGATATTTGATCAGTATGATTATTATTTATACTTAAAAATTAACTTGGATAGTCAAGTTGACCGTAAATAAAGAAATTAATTCAAGTTAAAATCATATGAATTCAATTACTATTCACCAAAAAAATTTGGATGTAAAAAAAAATTATAAATCATAGCTTAGATTTTTTAAAAAGTTGCTTATCAATCTTACAAGAGCTTCTAGGACACCTCTTTCAGTTAGCAACATTGATATTGTCATAATATTTTGGGCGGTTAGTAAATTTCTTATTGCTTTCATTAATTCATTTTTCTGTTTTTCAGTTAGATCGTTTTTTAAAATTTCAGGAACAGGTTTGAATTGTCCCTCCATCGCAAATGAAGTGCCAAGACCAGCAAGTATACTTCCTAAAATATAAATTTTAAGTACGGTAAGTTAGTTTTTAATTTTCAATAGATAATAAATAAATTAGAATAATAGAATTTACCAAGTGCAATTCCACGTGGACCAAGAAGAAGACCGCCAACGGCCGCAGCAGTACCAACTACAATGCCAGATTGAAGCGATGATTTAACAGCTACTTTCATTGACTTTATTTCACTTATATCACATATTACATTCATTAATTCTTTATTATTGTAGGACATCATCTTGACTCCAATTGTTTATAAAATTAATATTAGCTTAAATGGAAGGTCTTAAATTTTAATCTGAAATTTAAAAATCAGTGTAATTATTGTGACATTAAAGTCAGTAGTTACTCGAATATTTTTTAATAAACAAATTTTTGAAAAAAATTATTTTTTATATTTTCAATTTTCTAAGTGCTAGGGTAAATGTTCCAGTAGTTGACCGCTTTCATAAAAAAGTCCAAAAATTATTATTAACTGCATTTTTTATGACCCTGAAATTTATTTTTAACTATTGTTGAACTTATAATCATTACAATGAATAGGTATTCCAAATTTTATTTAATTTTTAGAACATCGAAAATAATTCATGAAAATTTTTCACCGCATTATCTGACTAAAATCGGTCAATTACTATAGTAGAGTATCCGAGAGGCGACTACATGTTTTAGTTAACAAAAAAGTTTCTATTAGGTTAATCTTGCCAAATTAAATTCTGAAGTAGTCTTTAATAGTTTCTTAACAAATCTTTTAATAAAATTTGACAAAAACAATCAAATAAATACCAACTCAACGACCGGTCAGATACTGGCACAATAAAACACCGTTGTACCATCAATAAATAAAATGACTTCGGTCATCTATTGGAACCTGCTATTTTTCAAAATACCAGTAGTTGACCGCATGCACAGTTGTAAGTTTCTAACTTATATAAAATAAAAATATAAATATGTTTACGTGATAATATTATGTTTACATAAGTGTTGTTATTTAAAATAATTTATAATTATTAAATTATTAGTAATAAAGAAGTATTTATGCTTATTGTTTAAATGTGTTTCAAATAAGATGATTGTTGAGTCAAGTTTAAATTTGTACACTGATAGAAGGATTTATTAGATATTAATAATTTAATTTATTTAGAAGAAAAGAGTACATTTATTAATAGTTAATAAGTATTTATTTATATTTAACCAATATTTATTAAAAGTTAATAAATATTTTGTTGAGTGAATTTGTGTTTCGCTTGCAATGTCATATATGTTATGAAGATTGCTTATAAACAAAAATCATCTTTACAAATTATTTACACTAATTATATTATTTTATAATAACGTTTACTGTAACATAACAAATTTTATCACAGCTCATAATTATCTTTTATATTTTAAAATATTAAAAACGTTAATTTATTTAGTGAATTGAATTATTATCATGTATTCCAGCTGTAGGATTATAAAAAGTGTCAAAAGAAAATTGTTATTTTTGCTTTTGATTTTAAATAAATATTTGTTAAAAGTTAACATAACTTTAGACATAAATTTATAGTAATTAATAGTTTATTTTAAATAATAGTTATTATTTTTAATAATTGCATACGTGTGTCTCAAAAAAATATTTTGCTTTTGTCATTATTGAATCGAACTTTAATTTACAAATCTGTGTTACTTTTTTATTATTATTAGTTTTATTCTAAACTAAACGAATTTTGTTTACTAACAATACAAATCTAATTTAAATAAATAAGCATGAAAAAATTATACATTAAACATAAAAAACTAATTAAAATTTACAAAATAACCAATGTTTGATAATGGGTCAACTACTGGAACACTTTGGTCAATTTACTGGATCAAGCCGGTCAACTATTGGTGTTTTTATCTTACCTGCATTTAAATGTGAATTTATATGCAATTTTATGAATAATTCGATTAAATAACATCTCATATCAAAAACTTGAATATTTAAAGTTTAAATAAACTTAAAATTTTTATTTTTTACCGTATAATAATTAAATTACTCGTATAATAATTAAATTACCGTATAATAATTAAATTACTCTATGTTACTATTGGATCAGTGCGGGACTGCTCAAGGCTCCAATTGTTTATAAATCAATTCGTTGACCTATGTAATAATTATGAATTAATGTTAAATCGTGAAAAATGTAAAATAATGTCATACTACAGAAATAAGTCGCCTATACTTTTTGATTATTATATTGGTGACACCCAGATCTTGAGAGTGTCAGTTCATCGCGACTTGGGTGTTGTTTTTGACAATAAGCTAGACTTTCAACCTCACATCAATGCAGTGGTTACCTCCTCGTGGAACACTGATAGAAGGATTTGTTTATAGTTAAAAATATTTGTTAATATTTAACAAATCATTTATTAGAGACCACTTTTTAGTCCTTAATAAATATTTCTTAGTATTTAAAAAGATTTATTAATATTTAATAAATGAATATCAGATTTATTAAATACAAACAAATTATTTTAAATACTAAGAAATATTTGTTTAATACTAAAAAATGATCTCTAATAAATGATTTGTTGAATATTAACAAATATTTTTAACTATAAACAAATCCTTCTATCAGTGAAGATGTTAGGATTTGTAAATAGATCTAGTCGTAACTTAATCTCAATCAAAGCCATTAAATCTGTATACTTTTCCCTGGTTAGATCGCGTCTCGAGTATGCTGCGGTGGTCTGGTCTCCTATCTTTGATGTGCACATCAATAAGATCGACAAAGTTCAACACAAATTCCTTAAATTTTTAGTATGGAAAATTGACCGAATTTACCCTAAACCGGGCTCAGATAAGGAAGAACTTTGTCGTAGATTTAAAATGCTTTCTTTAAAGGACCGCCGACTATGTGCCAGTGCTATTTTCTTGACGCGACTGATACAGGGCAAGGTTGATTGTCCAAGACTTCTAGAATCAATTACTTTCAGAACTCCGACCTGGAGAAGTAATGTTCCCTTTCAACTTCCACTAACGAGTACTAACTTCGCTGCATCTGCTCCTATTTATCGTTTAATGTATGCTTTTAACTTGTTTTATAAAATTGATAACAGCCTTGACATCTACACGATAAATAATGTTGGCTCTCTTGCAAAACTTTGTTCCTCAATTGGACACTGACTTAGTGCATCCTATCTAATTGTTAATTACTATCAAATAATATATGATCAATTTATCAGATAAAGCATAGACTTACTACTATTAATTTTATATTTAAGCTTTACTGTAATAAAACAAATGTTATATTCATTTTTTTTTTCTATGGAACCCAATTATTGGCATTGCTGTAGGGTTCAATGTACTGTTAAAATAAATAAATAAATAAATTACGATCAATTGAAATGCCAAAAATCCTTAATCGGTCAACTACTGGTACATTTACTCTAATTTTTTTTTTATTTTTTTTTTTTACCACAATTTATTTCTAACAAAAATTCATAAATATGAAAATTAATTTAGTAGTTATTTGATAATTAAAAAAAATTTTTTTTAACAAACTGTAACGTTCTAGCGAATTTCGAAATTTATTTGACGGTTCTTAGAAATTATTTTTATTAAATAAAACCTCGATCATTCCGTTGCAAGAATTATTTAACGGAGTGACGAGGAGATAAAGAAAGTCTGCGAACGCCATTGCGACTTGAATTCAAAACTCATGACGCTGCATGAGATTCGGGCCTCGATGGTGTTCACTAGGGCAACCTGAGATGCGGCGTTGCGACATTTAATTATTAAAATCTATTGTACTGGATGCAAATCCAGAGGAGTCTGCCCTGAGCAATCAAGCGACAATCATCTTGGGGCTCCGGACGTATGTCCGGTGCCATCTGGCCCAAATTATATAATTAATTAAACAATTTACTTTAATTTTATATAATCGTGTGTATTATTTTAAATATAATACCCTTAATAATTATTCTAAAAATTTATAGAGTATCTAAGAGCAGGGTGCGCCTGGAATCTATAGATCTCCTATAGACACCTGCCTGGTAAATTATAAAAATATGAGCTGGAAAATCCAGAACGTAACACAAACAAATTATAAAAAAAATTGACATGTAGAAATTTTAACCCTTTAGAGTCTGACCTTGAAACCCCACTCTTTGGTCTGGCGGAGCCCAATAGAATTAGAAAAAGCGCGAAACAAATGTGACAGGGCCGTATTATAAGAGAAAAAATTTCACCTGGGTGGGAAGTAAAAAATAATTTTTTTTTCAATTTTTAATTTATTAAATAATAAATATCAAAGGACTTAAATTCAAATTAAGAACAACATTTTGTCTCATTATAAATATAGTTAAGTATTTTAATTATCAGCATAATTATTAGAAAAAATAAATACTAAGAAAAGTTCAAATTTCAATATCAATTCTTATAATGTGAATAATGGCCATATTTTAATAATATTTTTAATTATATTTTTAGTAATATTTTAACAATATTTTGAATAACATTTTTAGTAATATTTTAAATAATTTAATAGTTAGTTTTTTCCATAAAAACTTTATTTGACTTTATGGTAAGCAGCAAAACTTTATGGTAAGCAGTAATTTATTATCTTGAACAGTGACAGGTCGATTTCTTAATACTCTCACGTTTATTTCATCATCAACCTTTAAAGGTTTTATGTTTTTTATTTTTCTTTTTGGCATACTAGCGACTAATTATGAGCAATCAAATTATTTTTCAATTACATAGCAATGTATGAAATTTAAAAAATTTTTCTAACCTTACTTTCGAAGAGACTATTTCTTTACGTCAACAATACTAACTACGGCACTGTCAATGAACGCAGCGCGAGATTCAAATGAGTGGAAGGGTACTCACAGGCACACTACTACTCTCACATGTCACTCATACATACTCACGGGACTCTACGATTCGCGCTCTCCCCACCAGTCCCACCAGTCTCACACGTAGACGTTTCAAGGGGTTGCAGTCAACTAGTCAGACTAACAACATTCCGAATTAATAAATTACTAGAACTTAGAAAGTAAATATTAAATGTAATTTAAAATAATTAATTTTACAAATTTTAAAATTCCGAAAAATATAATCTTAAATAAAGAAAAATCTAAAGCTATATTAATAGAATCTTTCAAAGTTACAAAGTCTCAATAAATTAAAAAACATAACAACGAAAATTTATACGCCAAAATGAATGAACAGACGAACACTCATTTAGCCGAAAAATGTAAATAATTTTATATTTAGATTAGAAATTTTTTTTAATTAATTTTAAATTAATTAATTTTTGAAAATTAATTTTATTTTAATTTACAAGCATGTATGGAAAACACTCAAATTTCATGATTGTAAAGGTGGACCATCTAAAAAAAATTTCCAATTTTTTGGATGAGTAATTTTCGGCCGAATCATTATTCGGATAGGTGAGTATTCGGATGAATATACGTCTGAACAACCCTTTTTCGAAATCAAATTAATTTTAACTTTTGAGGAATATAAGATTTATATTTACTTTTATTCGATAACCCGGTGTTTTATAATTTACAAAATTGTTTTTCGGCTGTTATTCTATTTAAGCTAATGTATTTTATAAACTTTGAATGTAGCGGAATTTTAAATTTTCTAGAGTCTTAATAATTTGGAATGTTGTCGATCTGACTAGTTGACCGCAACCCGTTTCAAGATCCTCTGACTCTAAAGGGTTAATAAATTAAAAATGCAATTTTTTAAAAATAAATAAATAACTTTTTTGGTGGCTCCTTCCAGGCTTTCCGCTGTAATCTCAAGAAAAATATATTGCAATATTATTAATAACACCGTTCATTTTTTGAACTTTGAAATTTCTTTTTTTTGCTTTTTAATTTTCTCTAGGCATCGCCAAATAAACCTATTTGTGTATAATTTTCGAGCCAAAATTTTCAGATTTAAAAATTTATAATTATCTTATAATTTAAAGTATGTACTAATTGTTGTATAATGCTAATTGGCGTCAAATAAATAAATAAGTAATTTTTTGGAACAAATTTGTTGAAAAAAATAAAAAAAATTGTAAAATGATAGCTAAATTTAAATATCTGCTAAATTAATTTTCATATAATCATTAAATAATCAGTAATAGATTATTAGTAAACACTTAGTTATATATTTAAGCAATTTGTGACACTAAAATTAGCAGATTTGAAATTTTTTAGGTTACTTTTTTACCAAATTAACTTTTTAAAAAAATAATTATCAAAAATTTTGATTTATAACAAATTAAAACCTTAATTCATGATTTTGGAAAAGAAATTTTAAAATTTTTAAACTTCTACTAATTTCAATATCAAAAATTTATAATAATTAATAAATAATAATCACTTAAGTACCAGTCACTGCCACTAATCTCTTGACAATTGATAACAAAACTGAACAAAACACAGTAAGAATATTCATTCTAAGTTTGGACTTCCCCTTTCTTCATGATGAACTCAGTAAGAGAAAAACTTGATACTGGAAATCCTGATCGGTGTTGTAATTTGTAAGTTACTTTCTATAATAATCTTGTGATAGAACACATGTATTTATCTTCCTCTCACCCAGACTTTTAGATAAGAGGGCATATACATTTGAGCGAGAGAGAATAATGTGTTGTTGAATGAGAATTAAATGCGGAGAAACTAGGTGGCGCTTAAGTCTATTTTCATCAGCTGATTTTCTTGTAGGTATACATAAAAGAATAACAACTGCTTGGCAAAAAATAACGTCACAATCAGGGTTGCAGATGCGGCGACTTATCGCCATTTAGGCTACTTTTAACAAGGCTCGGCGACTAAAATGTTATTGAAGGCGACTTTTGAAATTAAACAACAGAATTAATAAAGACTACGAAGAATTTTATCACAGTTTTTATGTTTCATGAATACTACTTAAAATTTACCCTCGCGGTTTCGGAATCACTGTAAAATCACAGTGAAATTTTAGTGAGATTATAGTAAAAAGATAGTGCGACCATGATGAAATTACGGTGAAATCACCATAATTTTGTGCCATTCGGTTACTGTAGTTTTATGGTCATCTCACAGTGGTAATGCTGTGAGTTTAGAGTGGTACCACTGTGAATTTACAATGAATCCACAGTGAATCTACGGTGAATTCACAATGAATCCACAGTGAATTTACGGTGAATTCACAATGAATCCACAGTGAATTTATGGTGAATTCACCGGGGTAAAAATAATTGTATATAATTATTTCCATGAAAAAAAAAAATATCTGTCGGGAGCAGGAATCGAACCGCGAACCTCATACTCGGAAGACTGACTTGCTACCAATTGACCTAAGAGAACATCGCGAGAAAACATGTTCGTGTGAACTACAAGTCCTGCATATGTTATATAAATGACTATTTTTTTTTTCGTTACATATAATTATATAAGAATCATAAATAATTTTTCGAAATTGCAAAAACCATCTCATATTATTACATATAATTATATATTAATCATATATAATTATTCGAAATCGCAAAAACCATTACATATAATTATGTATAATTATACATGATTATATATAGTTATATATAATTATACATGATTATATATAATCACAAAAACCATTATACATAATTATATTTAAATTAGATGTAATTATATATTAATCATATACAATTTTCTTACCCCGGACCCAATGAGAGTTCACAGTGAAATTACTATGAATTCACAGTGAAACTCTATCATGAACTAACGGTGTTACAACTATCAGATCATTCTGAAGTCACGGTTAAATCATGGTAAAACGACGGTGAAATCACAGTGAAATTACTATGAATTCACTGTGGAACTATTGTGAACTCACGGTGTTATCTCTGTGAGACTACCATGAATCTACAGTGATACCACCACTAAACCATAGTGACGAAATGGCACAAAATCACTGTGAATTCACTATGAAATTACCGTGAACCCACAGTAGATTTACGGTGAAGACGATTTCACTGTGAATTCACTGTGATTTCATAGTAATTCCGAAACTGCGAGGGTAGACATGTTTATGCTAATTTAAATATTTGTGGAATAATTTTAATAAGCTTTGTGATGATTTTCAGTTGAAAACGTATAATTGCACACTTTTAGAATGAGAAAGATAATAATTTAATGCTGATGACTGAGTGTGATTACGTGAGTGATTTAATCACATTACTATTGAAAGTATATATAATATTAAGGTGTCCGTTATTTACCAATTTGGTTTTTGACTTTGCAGTGCCCATTAGATTTTTAGTTCGTGACCTAATAAAAAATATCAGACCCATATAAGCCCTTAAGGTAGTTGTAGCGTGATAGGCATTTCAACAGAAAATTATGAAATTTTTTTTATTGAAAGATAAATATATTAATAATTCACTACCAAAATTTCAGATCAATTGACCGCACCGTTTTTAAGTAATTAATTTTCGAAATTGCATCTTTTACACGTAGAGGTATAGAGAGATGGTAAAGTTAGTATGAAATCTTCCGTATTACTCGAGTGGTATTGCAAAGTCAAAAATCAAATTGGTAAATAACGGACACCCTAATATAACATATATGTTAATTTATCTAAACTAATTTTATGATGAAAATTTCACTTCATAAAATTTACTTGAATTTTGTATTCTAACTTATAATTTTGTTAAATGATAATATAATTTAATTTAATATAATATAATTTTATAATTCTCAATAAACCAGATTTGAAAAAAAAATTTTCATTTAATTTTTATAATTTGAATTGATCGCGGCGACTTTGGGTGACTTTAGCGCCACACGTTGGCTACGCGCCGAAAAAAAAGTCTGGGTGCCCTGGTCACAATTATTTTTGTTTATATTCATGGATTGATGTACATATATAATATATGTGTTATTTTTTTTATGTTTTTAATTGAGGTAAATTATTATAATTGTTATTTAATTATAGACAAAGTGGAAGTGTCAGACATTTGACAAGTTGTTTTTTTGATAATTTTTTTCAAACTTTAATTGAAAAACAAAATTTTTATCTAAATAAAAATGAAGTTAGCCGACATTTAAAAATTTTTAGAAATTTTTAATTAAAAAAAATTCAATTAAATTATTTAAAAAAAAATTTTTCACATATAAAAAACATGAAAAACTATAAGTGTAATTTTAAAAAAAAATTTTTTTAGTTTTAATTTAATTAATAAAAAAAATCAAAAATTTTTAGACGTCTGCTAACTTCAGTGTCATTTATTTAAAGTTTAAATTAATTTAATATAACATAAATATAAAATTTTAAACATTAATCTGCTAATTTTTTACTTATATTTAATTAAAACAATAAAAATTTATTATTTTTTTGTGGTACTTAAATTTAAAAACATTTAATAATTTTTAGAAATTATTTATCTCATTTATAAAGTTGACATGTAGAAATTTTAAAAAATAAAAAATGCAATTTTTTTACAATCATTTTTTGGAACAAATTTTTTTGCTAAATAAAATTAAAAAATTGTCAAGTGTGTTAATTTAAGTGTCATTATTTTTTTCTTTTTTTTTTTATGAAAACAAAATTTTAAAAATATTTTTTTTATTAATTTTTATTGAAATTAATAGTTTAAGCGCAGTTATAAAAAATAATTTCTTTAATAAATCAGACCAGATACATAATAAGTCATATATCAATCTTCTATTTAATTAATAAATAATATTTTTTTTTTAAATAACAAAACAAAATCAATATTCTAAATAAATTAAGAACGGGTGTCTTGAATTATTCCAACAATTTTGTATTCAAATTAACTCATATAATTAATGTAAATTTTTTTAATTCTACAGGAATAAAAATGACTGAACCTTCAAGCGAAAATCTTAATGATCAACCAGCTGATAAAATTACTGAAGAAATTCCAGACACTGGAATAAAACAGAACACACAAAAAAAGCCAGTTTTAACGAGAAGACGTTTTTCATTTAAAGAAAAATTAAAAATATTACAGCAACTAGAGAATAACAGTATGATGACAGTTTGTAAAAACTTTCATGTAAATGAATTCACTGTTCGTAAGTGGAAAAAACAGCGAGAACTAATTGAAAAAAATTGTAAGGACAGAAAATTATGTAATACAAAGAAAAAAATAATAGTTGGTAATCCAGACGTTGATGATGCTTTGCATAAATGGTACTTGAAAGCAAGAAGAAAACGTTTGCCTATATCAGGACCTATTTTAAAGTGCGAAGCTCTGCGTTTGAATGATGAACTTGGTGGTAAAAAAGACTTTGTCGCTAGTGATGGTTGGCTTGATAATTGGAAAAGGCGAAAAGGTATCAAGACCTTGATGTTTGGATATAAAAATCCTAATTTGAGTAATCAAAAGTGTTCAGTCTGCAAAGCTAGTCTGAAAAAAGAAGTTAGTATTTTTACTTGAGCCTTAATTTTCATTTTTCATTTAATTTATTTTACTTCTGATATACATTCTATAGAGGTGCATGACACCTGTGCATAGACACCACAAAAATACAATAAAATTTAATTATATATACATCGAGTTAAGAAATTCATTAGCTAATGCAATGTACAAAGTATAAGTTTTCTTACAACTAATTATACAATATTTTATTTTGCTAACTAATATAGTATCTTAATTTATAATTCAATAGATCTAATCCACCTCCCAAAATTCTTACTTAATAAGTTCTTTTTGCATTCAAGAGCTTTTAGATTATTGGGAAGTAGATTGAAATATTTTATTGCCACAAAAAACGCATTTTTGGTACTTAAAGTTTTATTAATTTTTGGTAAAGTTATCTGTCTATTACGTGTATTTATAAACCTCCCAGAGTGCATTAATTTACAATCTGTAAAATAATAAGTAAGCGCATTCACATAAAAAAACTGGTTGATTTTTAAAGGTACTAACATTTCATTTTCTATTTTCATTTTACTTATGAATTTATTCTGTTAATTTACAATAGGTTTCATCGTATTATCATATGCACCACCCCAACCAATGATTCCATAGTTTATAACACTTTCAAAAAGACCATGATATATTGTTTTCAGTATAGACGGGTGTAGCCAATTACTTAATTTATAGAATAAAAAATTGAAATACTTGACTTTTTTAATCAGCTCTGTTACATATTAATAATAATTTATTTTTTTTTTTTCATATTTTATTTAATGAATTTATTTTTTCAGCAGAAAGTGGGAAAAATAAAATGCATAGAAAGTATTTTAAAAGAAAGTGATGATCAACAAACTTGAGTTCTAAAAAAAAACAAAGAATGAAATTTATTTTTACGTATTATTTATTTATCATGGAATAAATTTATTTTATGACATCGTTAAAATTAGATAGTATAAAAATTTTTAAATGAATGTATGATGTATATTTGTTTAAATTGTACTATTACTTATGGTACAATTTTTATATTTTTTTTTTAATTTAATATTAAAGATTTAACAAAAATTTTCTGTTTTTGAAACACCTTTTAATAAATTTCACATGATTATTTCTTATAAAATGTTTTTTCTAATAAATAAGTAATTATTGAGTATTAATTACCATCTTAAAGTATAAGAAAAATATGTACATATAAAGATCCAAATAAATAACAGAAACAAATTCAAGAAATACTGATAAAGATCATTGCTAAAAAAGAATAGCAAGTCACTTATGGAATAATAACTTGTTCGTTAATTTTCAGCTTAGAAAGAAAAATATGTATAAGGTAAAAATCCCAGATTGACACTGGCCTAGTTGTTTGACACTTGCAATTCTATTCTAATTAAAAAAATAAAATGTTCTAAAAAAATCAATTATAATTTGATGGGATTATTATCAGATCTACTAACCCAATGATACTATTTTTTTGGATACTTATTGGGGTTAAGCTGAGTCTCTGGTGGATTAATACATCATATTTTTTTATGAAAATTAAGTTAGTCGACATTTAAAAATTTTTAGAACTTTTTTTATTGAAAAAATTACTAAAAAAAAATTTTTTTTAATTTTCACTTGTAAAAAACTTCAAAAACTGTAAGTGAAATTAAAAAAAAATATTTTTTTGTTTTAATTTAATTATTAAAAAAAGATTAAAAAATTCCAAACGTCGGCTAACTTTAGTATTACGTTTTTTTTTTTAATATTTTAACAACTCAAGATTATTTTTTAATATTTTATGCTTACTATTACACCACCTGTTTGATTGGATGGGTGAAAAACAATTTAATCTTCAGCTTCTCGTTCTTCGATGAATCGTTCACTGCAAAAGTATGCTTAGAGAAGATGACACTGAAGTTAATAATAATAAAGTTAGCCGACATTTTTGATTTTTTTATTTTGCTTAATTTATTATTTTATAAATAAAAAATTTTTTAAAAAATTGCACTTATAGTTTTTGAAGTTTTTAACGAATAAAATTTTTTTTTTATTTTTTTGTAATAATTCTTTAATAAAAAAAAAATCATAAAAATTTTTAGATGTCGGCTAACTTTATTTTCATCTGAATTTAACAGATATTAGAAATTTTTTTAGGACTTTATAGTTATAAAATTATTACAAAAAAAATTTAATTAAAAAATTCTATTTGTGAAAATAAAAAAAAAATTTTAGAGGCATTTTTTTTTTATTCTAATTGATTTAATATAAAATTAAAAAAAATTGACAGCTGTCAGCTAACTTCAGTATCATTCTGTTTTACTTTTTGAATCTGCTTGTAAAGAGGGCGCTGCATGTAGGCAGTCCTCCATTTTACTTTTTAAACATTTTTTGCGCGAAAGTTACACTCAATAACAAACGTTACTAGTTGGAAAAAATTATTGTATTTACTAATAAAAAAATAAGTTAATAAATAAATATGTTTTGTTTAAAGTATAGACAATTATTACCAAAGGATATTATCGTCCGTAAGATGGGTAATTATTTTTTTTTTAATATTATAATTACTATTTGTTTGAGCTTAACCTATAAGTTTATGATACTAAAATCAGCTGACATTTGACAATTTTTGATTTTTTAAATAAAAAATTACAAGTAAAAAAAATATTTTTTAAAAATTGCACTTAGAATTTTATAAATTTTTTTTTTAATAAAAAAATTATAAAAATTTTCTGATGGCTAATTCAATTTTCATACAAGTTCAGTTTGATAAAAATAAAATTATATCACTAATAAAATTATATATATATTTTTTAGCAACTGTTAAAAGGTTTTATAGAAGAACGAATATATTACAAAGTGGAGAAAAATATGAAATAACATTGGATCAACGTAAACTCAAGACACCCAAAGGGCGAGTATTTGAAGTTTCCAGCAAACCATTGGCATTAGCTGTTGCCCACGAATGGGATAGTCAAGAGGATATTATTCAACGAAGTAATATGCATATGGTAATTAGATAATTAATTAAAAATGAAAATTTATTATGATACTGAAATTGAGAGACATCTAATAATTTTTAGAATTTTTTTTATCAAATAAATTGTAGCAAAAAAAATTTATTCAAAAAAAATCTATCTTTAGTTCTAAAAAATTTTTTTATACTTAATCTATTTTTTAATAAAATTAAAAAATTGTCAAGCGTCTACTAACTTTTGTGTCATAATTGATGTAATTATTATGTAATTAGTAAATTAATTGTTGATAATTTTTTTATGTTTCAGACAGCTCTGTGTAGCACTTTTTTAGACAACCCACAAAATTTAAATAGCATTGATATTGTTACTTACATTGCTAATTATTTAGAAACTGATACAATTTTATATCAATCAAGTGTAAGTTATGACAATTATTCTTATATTAATTTGATAGATAATAATTTTTTTTTGTGTCAAATAGGAAACAGAGGAATTATTTAAACTCCAAAAGGAAAAATGGGACCCAATTATACAATGGTTTTGCGATAAGTATCAAGTAGATGTTGAAAAAACAACAAGTATAAGTTCTCCGGTTATTCCTAGTGATACAAAAGAAAAAATTGTAAGACATGTTGCCTCTTATAATGCTGCATCTCTTCATGGTAATCATTTTTATGAGATTTTTTTTATATAAAGAATTTTTATTTTAAAAAAGATTTTATTTAATTTTCTTGATTTGAGAAAATTGAACCGATTTATTAATTTTATTTATTAAATTAATAGTAAATTACACTACAAAGGCCGAAAGTTGAATTTTCGGCTCTGCGCGTCATTATGCCCGAGGCGAAGCCGAAGGCATAATAACGCGCAGGAACGAGATTTCAACTTTTGGGCCATGTAGTGTATACGATTTTTCTTCATATCCGGCCGAAAGTACGTTATTAATTTTACTTTTTTCAACTTTAAATGTTGATAAGTATGTTTTTGATGCCTGCCCCGACATTTGCGGCACGAGCGAAGTGAGTGCTGCTGGTTGTGGGGGCAGGCATCAAATACATTCGAAGAGTCAAGTCTAGTCATATTTTTTTAATACACTGAGATAAAAAAACCAATTTTATTAAGAAAATTTTCTTGATACAAGAATTCATGTTCTTGATAATTTTTAAGAATATATATTCTTAGCTCAAGAACTTGTTAAATTGATTGAAATAATCCTTACTTAATTTAAATAAAGCTATCAATTATTATAAAATTTATAAAACAAAACAAATTTATAAGCTAAAAACTCTTATTGCTTTTTTTTTATCGTTTTAATTTTTAATTGAATGATCACAATTATTAATAATACTTGCATAAAAAATACAGTTTTCAAACTTGATATTAGAGCAATTAAAAATTGTATCTCCACGAACTATACAGTTTTGATAATTCATAATTTGATTATTCAAATTTAAATTTGTAGATAAACATTCTGACGATAGTTTATTGGTAGGAGTATTGAATTGACTTGAAAAGTACTTTGATATTAAATTAACAGGCGACAAAACAACATTGATAATTATTTCTAAGGTTAGAGGTAGCAACAGAAATGACAGCGG
This sequence comes from Cotesia glomerata, assembly GCF_020080835.1. Taxonomy (NCBI): domain Eukaryota; kingdom Metazoa; phylum Arthropoda; class Insecta; order Hymenoptera; family Braconidae; genus Cotesia; species Cotesia glomerata. Next base: position 10,831,073 of record NC_058167.1, read on the forward strand.
TTAACAATTTGTTATAACGACAGAATAAATAGTCCCTAGTTATAATTACGCATGAGAAATTCTTTTTTGCCCTCCGGGCGGAAAGTGGCAACTTTCGTCCCGCTGCGCTAAACTAAGTTGCCGCTTTCCGCCTTCGTCGGACAAAAAAATAGTATACACTCCTCGGGAAGTAAATAAGAAAGCCTCAGATCACATGTTTGTTGACCTCGGCTTCGCCTCGGCCAACAATTACATGTGATCTGAGACATTTCTTACTTTACTTCCCTAGGTGTGTAATATACTATTCCTCCCGCTGTTACAAAGGGCGCGCGTGTACTTTTCACATGGAGTAAATGTTAAACTTTCATTCCTGCTAGTAGGGACGAAAGTACGTACTTTCGACCGAGGTATGAAGAATAGTATATTACACACCTAGGGAAGTAAAGTAAGAAATGTCTCAGATCACATGTAATTGTTGGCCGAGGCGAAGCCGAGGTCAACAAACATGTGATCTGAGGCTTTCTTATTTACTTCCCGAGGAGTGTATACTATTTTTTTGTCCGACGAAGGCGGAAAGCGGCAACTTAGTTTAGCGCAGCGGGACGAAAGTTGCCACTTTCCGCCCTGAGGGCAAAAAAAAAATTTTTTATAAGAATACTGTTTTCTCCCCTCCGGGCGGAAAGCGTCAATTTTCCGCCCGCTGCGCTAAATGGAAATGCCGCTTTCCGCCTCCGTCGAGGAGAAAATAGTATATTACACACCTAGGGAAGTAAAGTAAGAAATGTCTCAGATCACATGTAATTGTTGTCCGAGGCGAAGCCGAGGTCAACAAACATGTGATCTGAGGCTTTCTTATTTACTTCCCAAGGAGTGTATACTATTTTTTTGTCCGACGAAGGCGGAAAGCGGCAACTTAGTTTAGCGCAGCGGGACGAAAGTTGCCACTTTCCGCCCGAAGGGCAAAAAAATAGTATTCTCACCACGGGCAGGAAATAAAAAAGCCTCAGATTACATGTTTGTCGACCTCGGCTTCGCCTCGGTCGACAATTACATGTAATCTGAAACATTTCTTATTTTCCTGCCCTAGGTAAGAAATATACTATTTTAATCATCTAAAATAATTTTAGGATTCATGTACGGCGTTGATGTATTAAAATCAGTAATTCTAATGCTTGCTTTATGTGAAAGAGCTTTAAATGTTGAAGAAGCTATCGCTTTATCAAGATTAGAAGAAGAATTTCAGGTAAAATAATAATTTTCAATAAAATAATAATTTTTTATTAATTGCAAATTATAAAAAAAATTTTTTTTTTAGATTTCACATTGGGGTAATGTGGAATGGTCTCATGAATTAGGTAAACAAGATTTACAGGCACGATTGGCAGCCGCAGTATTATTTATTCATTTAAATTCATCGTCGGCTACTACGAAACCCAAAATCGATAGTACATAAATTAATCACAATTATATTTAAGGATAATAAATAAAAAATAATTTTTTTTTTTTTTTCCGTAAGTAAAAAACAAACTCACAATTTATTTATTTACAACCATAAATATCTTATTGTTTAAGATAATTGCACTACCCGTTATTATTTACGTAAAAACTTTTAAAAACTCCCTCACATATTCTTCATAGACTGACAAGATGGATTTGAAGACGAGCACGATACTGCAGGTACGGTACAGTCTGGACCTTGCCATTCTTTCATACAAATACAGCTAAAAAATTAATAAAATTTTTTCCCATTAATTATAAAAAAAATTTACAAGGATATAAAATAAATTATTTTAAATTTTATATTTATTTTACCTATAAGTTGGTCCGTGATTTAAGCAAACAGCTCCATTTTTACATGTATTATAAGAACACTCATTACGATGACATTCACCAACACCACGACCAGATGCTGGGCTGGACTTGGTTACAGGAATAACTGTGTTTTCTGTTCGTAATTCGATTTCATAAATACATCCAGTGAAACCAGTATGGAGCGGTAGATCATGTGGTAATGTTTCAAAATTTTTTGATTTATGTCCACCTGTATAAAATTGTTTAATAATTCATTAAATTTTAATTATTGATTAAAATTTATTTTTTTTATAATCTATATAATTACAAGAATAAAAAAAAAAATTTAACTTCGACGTATTTATATAATAAAATGAGTTTTCTAAATTAAATTTAGTATTATTGGAAAGATCGAGACCTGAATTATTATATTGGCTTTTTAATATTTAATATGCTTTTCTAAAATAGTTAATTTATTATGATAAATTTTTTAAGTAATTTTAAATAGATTAAAATTTTGCGATAAACGTAATTTATTTATTTTATTTTATTTATTAATTTGAACGCCAATCAGCATTATACAACAATTAGTATATTTCTTAAATTATAAATTTTTAAACTCTGAAATTTTGGCAGAAAATTGCCCGGAAACAAGTTTATTTAGCAATGCCTGGAAAAAATTAACAAATTAAAAAATTAACGGTGTTATTAATAATATTGCAAAATATGTTTCTTGAGATTGTAGCGGAAAGCTTGAATTGAGCCACCAAAAAAATTTACAGAGTCATGCAGAGAGTTCAACAGGCTGGAGATTCTGTTGCTTGGTCTATTTATCACGTAGTTTATTATAAAAATTAATTTAGAGGATATTTATTAGATTTTAATAATTTTTTTAACAAATAAATTATGGTAAAAAAGAAAAAAAAATTGACGTGTAGAAATTTAAAAAAATTAAAAATGCAATTTTTTAAATATTATTTTTCGGAACAAATTTGTTTGTTAAAAAAATTTTTAAATTATCAAGTGACTGCTAACTTAAATTTCATTTTATTTTGTACGTATGAATGTTATATTTAAATTATTAAGAGAGTAAGAAAATTTTTGTAACAAGCATATTATTTTTTTTTTTATTTATATTTTTAAATTATTAGTAATTAATTCCGTAATAGCACTATTATTTTTAAAATTGATTTAAAATTGATTTAAAGTACCCAAACTATCTGCAGTGTGATTAAAAAAAATTAGGAAAACGGTTGACCCTAAAGGCCATCCCTGCAACTTCCCGCTAATTCCGTTAATACCTGGCCGCTTTTTTGAGCTCTTCGAGCTCAAAAGTACAATCTGTGTGTTGTTTTAAGCTCTCCGAGCTCAAAAAGATACCTTTTCTATGCTTTTGAGCTCTTTGAGCTCAAAAGTCTGATAGAAGTTTCATGGAACACTATTTTTTGAATGTTCATACCGCAATAACTTTTGAATGAATGAACCGATTTTTACGCGGTTGGCGGCATTCTACGTAGTTTTTTAAGCCTTATAAATAATTTCTAAGTTTCAATTGGTCAAACTAGAAATTTCGGAGTAACTCTGAAAAAACACTTTTCGGTTTTCTTTCGTTCACGATATCTCTCGAACGCAATCAACCGATTTTGACCAACTTGGTGGCAATCGACGTGGTTTTATGATGTTAAGGCGGTGATTAGTTTTTAAGGAATCGATCGGTAGAAACTGTTTGAAAGTTATTCCAAAAAAGGTCGGAGTTTTGTTGAAAAAATATTTATTTCCAAATATTTCGTCGAGGATATCTCTCGAACTAATCAACCGATTTCCACGTTTTCGGCGGCAATCGACGCGGTTTTAACTTCTGAAGTATTCTATATCATCAAAAACGATCCGAGAAGAAATGACGAAGTTATGTGAAAAAAAACACTTTTCGGTTTTCGGTTTTCTTTCGTTCACGCTATCTCTCCGAACGAAGATCAACCGATTTTGATCGGGTTGACGCCGATCGGCGTGGTTTTCAAGCTTAAGGGCGGATTGGTTTTTGAAGTTGATCGATCGAGCCGTTTAAAAAGATATTCCAAAAAACTACTTTCAAAAATGATTTTTTCTTATTTTTTAAGATTTTCAAGATTTCTTAAAATCTATCGGTCCGAATCGGTTCAAATTCTCAGGAAATCTAAGTTCAGCGTAGCCCTTTCGAATGGCACCAACCGCGATGAAATCGGTTCAACCGTTCAAAAGTTATAAGCGAGTCACATAGTCACACACACACACACACACACACACACACACACACACACACACACACACACACACATACATACAGACATAGTGACAACATCGCGGGGGTAGTCAGGGAAGCTTCCTGTGACCTTCAAACGTCGAGATCTGATGAAAACTCGATTTTTGCCAAACGGGGTAAAAACAATAACTTCCCGATTTTTGAAAATCTGAGATTTTTAGCGGGAAGTTAATTATAAAAAAATAATTAAGTCGAAAATTTTCTTATTCATAATCTATAAATCTCTCCACTAAAGTCACTCGCACTAAAGAAATTAATTGAGTAAAATTTTTACCTATATAAAGAAGTGGTGACACATTTAATTTATTCATTGTACCAGCGGCTTGTCCAGTTACGTTACCAATACCGTCGACAAATAACCAAGCATCTCGACCGCGTCGACCAACATGTAGCATATAAGGTCCTCTAGTTCGTGATGATAGTGGGCGTTTTGTAAAAATTCTTCTTACGCCTTTAAAAAATTTTAATAATTATTTTCATTATCAATAGACTACTTATTTATCAATTAATAATTGTAAATACCTGATCCTAAATCCCATGTCAGCATAATATACCCCTTAACATATGTAACAGAAAAATGATCAGAAGTATCTCTTGAAGCACCACCCTGACCCATGTAAGCTAACAATGAAATCTGATCAACAGAATGCGGCATTATGCGCATTTTTATTTCCATATAATTTTGTATTATTCCGTTAATGCCATACGCAACGTATGATGAGAATCCGGGAATAAATACTGAGAATGATGGATCAACTATAATTGATTCTATAAAAATAAATTTACCGGTTTAATTAAATTAATAATTATTAATAAATTTTTTTTATAAGTACTACCTTCTTCGCAGCGACGACCGTGCATATTCAAAGGACAGACACAAATAAATCCAGTTCCTGGTGAACTGATGCATGTTGAACCAAGATAACATGGATTGTCATCGCAAGCTGTTTTTTCACATAGTTCTCCAGTATACCTAAAAATAAAAATTTATTAAAATAAATAAATAAAATAAATTTATTAAATAAATAAATAAAAATAAAATTATAAATCTGAATATATTTATAGTAATTTATTAAGAGAATTAAATAAATTAAAAAAATTTAATTATTTTGTACCCAGGTATACATTTGCAGTAAACTTTGCCATCAATATCATGACAAGAGCCGAAATTCCTACATGGATTGAGCAGACACAAAAATGAAGTACACTCTTCTATTTGAAATGTTTCAACAGAATCCAAAACAAAGTGTCTTTGAATATCATTCACCTGAATGAAGAAATTTTTTTAAATATTGGAACAAAAAAATATTTTTTTAAAAATTGCACAAAGTTTTTCAAGTTTTTTATAATAATTTTTTTAATAAAAAAAATTCTCGAAATTTTTAGATGTCGGTTAAATTAATTTTCATTTTTTTAAGACACTTAATTTGGTTGAATTAATTTTTACCTTTAACATACTCATACAACCAATAAATCCAAGGGCAATCCGTGGGAAATAATGAGAAAATGCTTGTGGAATTCCACCAAAATGCACACGGACTAGCTGTGGAATATCAGTGTGTGCAGTCAACATTTGCTCACCACTCATTGCCATTGTATTATTAACAAATAATCTTGCTGAACATTTACCTATATCATTTTCTACTAAATACTTGAATCTGTAATATTAAAAAAATTAATCTTACTAAGTTCTGCCTTTATTTTGAGTAATACAATGATAAAAAATTTAATCGAAAAAAGAATAATTTTTTTTATCAAGAATTTTTCCAATTGATTCAACATAATTATATCCTTAAAAATAATTTTCTTGATTAAAGAATTTATTTTTTGAATCAACCCTCGCGATTTTGATAATGCCGTAAAAATACCGTAATTTTTCGACATTTATGCTCATGCCGTATATTTACCGTTATAATTCGGTAATAATGCGGTTAAACTATAGTTATTTTGGCCAGTTTTTATACTGTAGTTATCCAGTATATATACTGTACTTATGCTGTACAGTTACCAAAAATATACTATACAATTACCGCATTAATGCCCAAATTTTACTCAAAAAATTCCAAATAATTACCGTAATAATACAGTAATTTTGCCGAATATTTTTTGACATAATGGACAATTATTAAAGATTTAGTTTTATTTTTAGTTCACTGTTATGTTAGAAATGAATAAAATGAAAAATTTCAAATTTTGCTTTTTATTCTCCATCGCTACTTTGCAAAAACAAATACTGTTTTTGAATAAAAAATATGTAGAATATTATTTTTTAATTAGGTATTTAGCGATAATTAATATAAAATAATGCATATGTTAAGTAAATATATTCTAATTTTAATTTCAATTTTTAATTTCTCACTTAGAAAATTGCAAATTTTCTAAAATCGAAAAGTTATATTGTTTCACATATATAATTATATTATTTAATTTTGAATATGCTTATCGTAAGATGGACGGTGTGGTTTAATTTATATAGAATAAGCAAAAAAACACTATGGTATAGACCGGGTAGCTCAAATGGTAGAGTAGCCGACATGTCCCCAGGAGGTTCTGGGTTCGAATCCCAGTCCGAGCGTTATTTAATTTGACACCATTTTTTAAATATGGTTTTAATACAGTCATTTTACCGCCTTATTACCGTAAATATGCCGCATTTTCAGCGTAAATGTATCGCATTTTTACGGTAAATGTTCCGTAATTTTTCGATAAAAAAACTGACCAAAACAACCGAAAAAATGCTGAGAAAATACCGCATTAATACTGTATAATTGCGACATTTTTTCGGCATTTACAAAACCGCTAGGGAAGTTAATTTTTTTATTAACTAAAAAAAATTTTAGATGTAGAAGATTTTAAAAATTATACATGCAATTTTTTTATTTGTAATTATTTGACAGTATCTTAAATGTTGAAACATTAATCATAAATTACCTCATTTCTATATCAACATCTCTTCCATTATTAATCGGACTATCTATTTCTCCAAGCAACATAGTTTGTAGTCCACAAGAAAATTGAAATTTCAATTGTCCCAGCTCCATATACAATAAAACATACCTCTCTTCATCAAAAAACGCATGCATAATAATTCCACTCTTTGACTTGGTTTTCAATCTCAAGTAAACTTTCAACAGTCCACTGTCATCTATTTTGAGTTGTTGACGAACGTAAGATTTCCCGTTAAAAGCAGCGTTTGTGATAGTCGACGATTGTGTTACAGCAGGAGTACAGTCCGACGAATCACAATCACACTGAAAAAAAACTTTTTAACAAAAATCTTCCAAATGTAGAAATTAAAAAAATATTTTTTTTTTATAATAATAATTGATTTGTTATAAAAATTGCAAGATTTTTTATGTCTGCTTTTTTCAGTATCATAAAATTAGCTAAAATCTGATGATTTCTTTAATTGTTTTTAACGAATAAATAATAAAAAAATTTTTCTGTAAAATTCCACTTGTAGATGTTTCAAAAAATTATTAATGTAATTTTTTTTAAATATTTTTCTCAGTAATAATTTATTTTTTGTAAAAATCCAAAAAATGACTACTAATTTTATTTTCAATCTTTTTAAAAAATAAAAAAATCTATTTAAATTTAACTAAAATTATATTTTTTTTTTAAAAAAGAAAAAAAAATTAAATTATATATTAAAATTTCTAAAATTTTGTATCAATTTGCAAAAATCTTAATCCTAAAATCCTAAAATCTATTTTTATTATAATAAATAATAAAATTTAATTTATTATAATTAATTAATATTCAATATTTAATTATTTAATTAATATTTAATATTTAATTATTTAATTAATATTTAATATTTAATTAATATTTAATAATTAATTAATATTCAATATTTAATTATTTAATTAATATTTAATATTTAATTAAAAAATTTTGTAATTCATAGTGGTCGTTACTGACCTTGATATTAAAAAACGACCTTAAATAAATAAATAAAAAAAAAAAATTTATTATAATAAATAAAAAAATTTAATTTCCGACTGACCTGGCTAGAATTTCCCGATGTGCAAGGAGTAACATGAATACAATCATCAGTGCAATTATAAGCCTTGGAGCGTCCTTCAGCTTCAGTAGAATACATAATTGTTGAAGTAATGTGCGATTTATCAGTCGTTAATTCACTGAGAGTAGGTATGGTCATAGATAAGTCAATAGTTGACGAAGTAGGTATCTCAAAAGTAATCAAACTTTCATTAAATATTTTAGAAGATGTTAAAATAGTCGGCATCGAAGTAGTAATAATTTTTTCAGCTTCACTAGATAATTCAGTCGTTAAATTTATTTCAGATGACCAACTAGTCAATTTTATTGTCGACATAGTTGATGGCAATGAAGATGAAGTCACAGTCGCATTTAATTGAACAATCGGTACTTTGGTATAAGAATCTAAGGAAGTTTCAGTAGAAAAATTTTTTATTAATTTTGTTGTGTCATTTATTTGGAAGACATTTGTTGAAGTCTCTGGGGCAGTCGTTTTATCTAGATTGTCTTCAGTTGTACTTGATAAATAATCTAAAGAAGTAATCAGTTGCGAGGTAGTATACTGATAAGTATCAGTGGTTGTTTCATAAACAACTGGACTTTCAGTCCTTGTATTATTAATAATTGTACTGCTAGTGCTACTGGTAAATAATTTAGTAGAATTTTCTGAAATTTGTGATGTTAATTCAGTAAATTTTTCAGTTGTAGTTTGACGATCTAGTTCATATTCAGTCACTTGCGTTTGGGGACTTGTGAATACCGGAGAGGTAAAAGTTGAAGTTTCAATAGTTTTTTCAGTTGTATTTATATTTATTGAATGAAATTCAGTTGTTAAGTCTGGATTGTAAATGGAACACATTTCTCCAGTGTAAGGCGAGGGACAGGAACATATGAAACTGTTGATCCCGTCGACACACGTCCCACCGTTTTCACAGCGAGCAAACTTCGATTCACAATCGTTGTAACGCAGTTCGCATAATTGCCCATGATAGTCTGGGACGCAGTAGCAGACTGGTTGATTGTCTTCCAGCAAGCACATCGCTTCGTTTTTACACGGATTTTCTTCACAGGAGATTATCAACTTGTCGCAGTCTTTTCCAGTAAAACCTTTAATTCAAATTATTTTTTATTGGTCGCTTATTAATTTAAAAAAAATTTTTTTTTTATAGGTACCGAATAAACAAGCGCATGTGTAAGTAGCTGGGACGTTTAAGCAAAGTCCTCCGTTTTGACAAGGCGAGCTCAGGCATTCGTCGATGTCTTCTTCACACAGCTCACCAGTCCACCCGTCCCGGCAGTGACAGTTGTACGAGTATCCGGGACCGTCGATGCATTCTCCTCCATTTTTGCAAATTGTACTGTTGCAAACTGATACGTCGATCTCACAATAATCTCCTGGAGTTTTAGAATTTTTAATATATAAATTTAGAATTTTTTTAAAAGATTTGAAATAAAATTGTACAGCAGTCGCTGAAGACCTTGGTAGTCATATAGCGACTTATAAATAAATAAATAATAATAAAATAAAATTAGCAGTTGTTTTTTTGATTTTTATAAAAAATAAATTATTATTGAGAAAAATATTTGAAAAAATTACATTAGTAATTTTTTGAAACATCTACTAGTGGAATTTTGTGAAAAAATTTTTTTGTTGAGAAAAATTTAAGAAATCATCAGATTTCAGATAATTTTACGATACTGAATTAAGCAGGCATATAAAAATTCTTGCAATTTTTATGAAAAATCTATTATTATTATAAAACAAAATATTTTTTTTAATTCGAGAGCCTTCATTTGAGTACCCACATGCATTTTCATATATTTTTCATATATACATATATATAATATATATAAATATATGAAAAATTGATGTGGGTACTCAAATGAAAGGTCTCAATGAGTGTAATGTCGGAGTGAGCTTTTGGCGAGAGGAGGGAAATCTTCATAGACACCGGCTAGATGTTGGTGATGTTGGTTGCCGGTAGTGTGAGATTCTTACTCACTAAAACCCTCCCCTCTCTTGTACCTGATACTGCGGGACCGCGTTAGCATTACTTCGCAGCACCAGGCCCCCTCCACGCTGCTCCTGCAGCTTATTTCTCCGTTTCATCTTATTCCTCCGCTTCTTCTTTTTCTTCTTCTTCCTCCTCTTTTCTCTTCTCCAGCAGGACCTCTCTTACATATCCCGTCATTGCTGTCCAGTTGTCTGTCGACGTCAGCATCCAAGGGACGACGTCTTCGGGCCTTTGAGGCACTTCCTTCTCTTCCCGCCAACGCAGTCGTATTTCAGACCAACGTTGGCAGTCGAAAAAGGTGTGCTCAGCAGTGTCAGCAACTCCCGGACAGTAAACACAGTAAGGATCGTTTCGGATCCCCATACGATGTAGGTAGGCATTGAACTGTCCATGACCAGCAAGGAACTGTGTGAAATAGTAGTCTACTCCCCCGCAGTCCCTCAGTACCCAGTCACGGATCTGCCCAATAAGTCTATACGTCCAACGCCCTGTCTCCCCGGTTTCCCAGCGCTCTTGCCAGAGCTCAAAGGTCTCCTCACGTTCGCGGGTTCTCACGTCTTTCATGAGTCCTTCGCCAGCCCGCCGGGCATCCCAGATCCGCTTCCTTTCGAGACCCAGTAGGTCGATTGGAATTACCCCCGAGATGACCAACACAGCTGCCTCTGAGACCGTTCGATAGGCGCAGGCTATCCTCAGCGCACCTCTTCGTTGTACCGATGCCAGTTGCTTCCGATATTTCTCTACTTTGAGTGCCTCTCCCCATATCTCTACTCCGTAGAGCATAATCGAGTTAGCGACACCCATGAGAGCTCGTCTGCGGCTGCTCCTTGGTCCCCCGACATTTGGCATAAGCCGGGAAAGTTTTGCCACCGTCGTTGCTGCTCTTGTGGCCACACTGACAATCTGGTCTCGAAACGTCAATTTCGAGTCTATTGTCACTCCGAGGTATTTCAGAGCCCCCCGACTCTCGATGTGTTGATCCACAACTTGAGTCTGGAAGGGGTTCGGAAACCACCTCTGAGCTGTGAGTACCACCACCTCCGTCTTCGCGGTGGCCAGCATCAACCCATGATCGTTAAGCCATGCGTTGATGGAGGCCGCAACAAGCTTCACCAATCCCTGCGCTTCGCCTTCGTTCCGCGCAAGTATTAGTGCTGCCACGTCGGAGTGAGCTTATATCTTTAAAAATGTCAATAGTTCACAAGATACAAGGTAGTTTCATAATTATGTTAAATTGCACTGTATTTTCTCAACTATTGACGTTTTTAAAGATATAAGCTCATCCCGATGTTACACTCATCAAGAGCTTTCATTTGAATACCCACATGCATTTTCATATATTTTTCATATATACAGATATATAATATATATAAATATATAAAATATATGAAAAATTGATGTGGGTACTCAAATGAAAGGTCTCGATGAATCTAATGTCGGGATGAGTTTATATCTTAAAAAATGTCTATAGTTCACAAGATACAAGGTAATTTCTTAATTATTGGCGTATTTAAAGGTATAAGCTTATCCTGATGTTACACTCATCAAGAGCTTTTATTTGAGCACCCACATGCATTTTCATATATTTTTCATACATACATATATATATATATAAATATATATATATATATATATATATATACATATATATATATATAAATATATAAAATATATGAAAAATTGATGTGGGTACTCAAATGAAAGGTCTTGATGAGTGTAACATCGGGATGAGCCTATATCTTTAAAAATGTCAATAGTTCACGAGATACAAGGTCATTTCTTAATTATGTATCTATTTTCTTAATAATATAGATAAAATCTAAAAAAATTGTTAGATGTCTGCTAAATATACAAATTAAGTTATCCGACATTTAAAAATTTTATTTTTAACAATAATTGAAAAAAAAATAAAAATAAAATGATATTTTTAAAAAAATTGAAAAATCTTAAGTGCAATTTTAACAAAATATTTTTTAATTCTAATTTAATAAACAAAAAAATAAAAAACGTCGGCTAACTTTAGCATTATTTGCTAAATTCAGTATTATATAAAAAAATTATTAAAAATATAATTTCAAAGTACAAATATGATGTAAGTAATGTATATATATTTGTTTGAAATTTAAATAGACACAAAAAATATTTACCTGAATATCCTTCTTGACATTGGCACGTGAATCCATTGTAATCAATACATGTGCCATTATTAAGACACGGTTGATTCAAACACTCACTATATTTTGTTTCACAATCAACTCCTAAAAAAAAAAAAAAAAGAATAATGAATTAAAAAATAATTTATTAAATTTAATTAATTAAAAAAAAATTACCTATAAAACCATCAGGACACGTGCAGTTATAAGAGGCGACTCCGTCATTACAGGTGCCTCCGTTGTAACAAGGATTCGACCAACAATCATCCCAATTTATTTCGCAATTTATGCCAGTGTATCCATCAATACAGTAGCATAAGTAAGAACTGATTATTTAATTTAAATAATTATTTTTAATTAAAACAAAAAAAAAGAAAAATTATATTTTTAATTCAAATAACTTACTTATCATTATCTAAGCAGATCCCATACATACATGGATCACTTGTGCAATTTAATCCGTATGAAGTAGGTATCAAGCAAATGATTGCAATAATTATTAATTGACGCCATAAAATTCTTAACGAGTTATTGCACCTGAGAAATAAAAGTAATTAAAATAAAAAAATAATTACACCTTTATTTTATTTATTTACTTTATTTATTTTTTAGATAATTACAAGTACAATTGCAACAATTAAGTGCTGTGATCAGTAGAATGTGCTAAAACCTCAGTGCAAGTGGTTACCTAAGGATGACATTGTAATTAGCAATTACTTGACTATTTTTTAATTTTTTTTAACAAATAAATTATTTTTAAAAAATTGAATTTTCTAATTTTATGTTATAAAAATTATTAAAATTAATTTAGCAGATATTTAATAATTTTTAATGAAAATTAATTTAGCAGATTTTTGATAATTTTAACAATTTTTTTTAAAAATATATTATTGCAAAAAAAAAATTAGAAAAAAAAATTGACATGTAGAAATTGAAAAAAATTAAAAATGCAATTTTTTTTAAATAATTTTTTGAAACAAATTTGTTTGTTAAAAAAATAAAAAAATAAATTTATATAAATGTTGTCAACAAATAAATTGCGGTAAAAAAAAATTGATAAGTAAAAATTTAAAAAAAATGAAAAATGTAATTTTTTAAAAATAATTTTTTAGAATTAATTTCATTGTTAAATAAAATTAAAAATTAATCAAGTGACAGCTAACTTTAATGTCATATTTATATGAAAATTAATTTAGCAAATAATTAATAATTTTTAGAACTTTTTTTAATAAATAAATTACGGCAAAAAAATAAGAAAAAAAAATTGACTTATAGAAAATTAAAAATTCAATTTTTTTTAATTAATTTTTTAGAATTAATTTAATTTTTAAACAAAATTAAAAATTGATCAAGTGACAGCTAACTTTAATATTGTGATTATATGAAAATTAATTTAGCAGATATTTAATAATTTTTTAGAATTAATTTAATTGTTAAATAAAATTAAAAATTGATCAAGCGACAGCTAATTTTAATTTCATTAAAATTGTCAAATATCTATTAAATTAATTTAACAGATATTTGATCATTGTTACAAATAAATTAATTTAGCAAATAATTAATAATTTTTAGAACTTTTTTTAATAAATAAATTACGGCAAAAAAATAAGAAAAAAAAATTGACTTATAGAAAATTAAAAATTCCATTTTTTTTAATTTATTTTTTAGAATTAATTTAATTGTTAAACAAAATTAAAAATTGATCGTGACAGCTAACTTTAATATTGTGATTATATGAAAATTAATTTAGCAGATATTTAATAATTTTTTAGAATTAATTTAATTGTTAAATAAAATTAAAAATTGATCAAGCGACAGCTAATTTTAATTTCATTAAAATTGTCAAATATCTATTAAATTAATTTAACAGATATTTGATCATTTTCAGAATTTTTGTTACAAATAAATTATGGAAAAGAAAATTATAAAAAAAAATTGACTTGTTGAAATTTAAAAAAATGAAAAATGCAATTTTTTAAAAATAATTTTTCGGAACAAATTTAATTGCTATAAAAAATTAAAAAATGGTCAAGTGAATGCTAACTTTAATGTCATAATTAATTATCATCACCTGAGGACATATACATACAATTAACGCATTAATGTTCGATAGTTAAATAGAAATAGAAAAAGATGAAGAAATAGAACACAAAGCTAAAAAAAATATTTATTATTTATTTTTTATTAAAAAATAAATTTCAAACTACCCAGAAAATTACTAAAAAACGTATAATAACATATCGAACACGTCAATTTACCTTATCTTCATGCTTCGAGTTGGTTTGAATAGTTAAGTTGTAAAGTAAAGTACAGTACTTGGTAAATTACTTGACCATATATGTTCTACTGTGTAAATTACGTTTCCATGGCAACTTGTAAACAACAATCAAACTTGTGTACATTGCACGCCTGCGTAAAAAAATTTAGAAAAATCAATTGAAGTAATTATTTTTAATATTTAATTGATTTTTTATGATTATTAAATGGTAAATAAATAATTGGTTCCTTATTTATCATTTATAATTGAATTTTTTTATAAAATGAAGATTAAAATTTTCTAATGTCCAAATTATTATTAAAATTTTTAAATAAAAAATTTTGAGACTAAAAAATAAAATGAACTTGGAAAGTTTACGTGATCCTGTGGTCGTCGAGGATCAGGAGATTCGGAGAAAAAATAAGAAAGTAGAATGCGGTGCAAGTCACCGGCATCCCAGGGGTTCGGGTCAAATGTTTTACGATCTTTGAATATAAAGTCAGTAACTGACCGCTCACTATGACAGCAACCAAAAATTCTTTTCAGTTATAAACTACTTAAGTTTTTTTTTTTTTTTTTTTAAATACTTCTTCGAACATTATGAATTCCTATTCAAAAAGTCAACTTTTAGCCACATTTATTTGAAATTAACAAAGAGATTCAATTGCCGATTTTTTTATCATTTGACACTATCGATATTAGGAAACTTCTCTTAGACTTATATTTTCTTGATGCGATGCTCGACTTATAAGGTTAAAAACTATTTATTTGCCCTAAATAATAATTCTTGAGAATTATTGAGAAATAGGCTCAACTAAGAATCGGATTAGGAGAATAGGAACGAAGAAGAAGTGGTTATGGGCCAAGTTTTCAGATATTACCGTCAGAATAGCATCTCTAAAAATTTTAGAATTTTTAATTCAGTTGATAGATTTTTTACATTAATTTAATATTAATGTTTGATCAATATTTTTTTAGATTTTGTTTATTGATGCCAAGGCACAACTAAATGGCAATTTTTATTATATAGTATATACAATTTTTAGAATAAAATAATTTCTGTGAGTATACATAAGTAACATATTATTGCATAAAAAATTAATTTGAATAATTTGTATATAAACAAGGTAAAATCAAACTAAGCTTGAAAATTAATATAGAAAATAATAATTTCATAACCAAGATAAAAAAAAACAATATTAATAACTAATACATTCACAATATCACATATTCCATTCTATTTTATTTTGTTTTTATTTTTACTTTCATTTTTGGCCTCATTCTCATTATTTATGTTTATATTTATATTAAATTTAAATATCACTTAAAATAATTGATTGTTATAATTAATGTAGACTGTCGATCGGCGTTATTGTGCAATAAATAAATAAATAATTGAAAATATAGAATTTTAATGCCACCAAATCAGATGATAACTCAGTATAATAATTCTTGCGGATTGCACTTATTTTAATCTTCAATTTTTAATCTTTAATCTTTAATGTATTTAATTTAAATTTATTATTTATTAAACGTCGTTTTAATTATCAAGATTTAATAAGTAATTGAAAACTTCTTTTTTAAAGACTTGCAAGCTACTCGAATTTACAATTTCGCGTGAGAGTTCTTCCCAAAGATTTATTAAGTTTAAATTCAATAGAAAAATTTTATTGGATAACTCCTTTGAAAAAATATTAAGTTTTTTTTTTGTATTGACTATTTAATTGCTTGTTTGTTTTATAAAGAAATTCGACAAAATTATTGGCAGTTATTCGGTCCAAAATTAGATTTTTTACCAGTAACACTGTGGAAATTTTGGTTGAATTTAAAAATGCTTTTTTCAATCACTTTTTTCAACATGATAATTAATAATTGCAATTATCATTTTGATTTTTTTTAAAATATTATTTTCTATTAGAGGTCTACCTCATAAATTGATTGTTAATTACCTACAGTGATAGAAGGATTTATTTGTATTAAAAAATATTTGTTAATAGTTAACAAATCATTTATTAGAGACGACTTTTTAGTATTAAACAAATATTTCTTAATATTTAAAATGATTTATTTGTATTTAATAAATCTGATATTCATTTATTAAATATTAATAAATCTTTTTAAATACTAAACAATATTTGTTAAGGACTAAAAAGTGGTCTCTAATAAATGATTTGTTAAATATTAACAAATATTTTTAACTATAAACAAATCCTTCTATCAGTGTATCAGGTAGAGAACAATGTGTTAAATTAAATAATTGTTCTAGTGATTATAGAATAGTAAAAATTGGGGTTCCCCAAGGGACCATCTTGGGGCCTCTTCTCTTTATTATGTACATAAATGATATTTTTAATCTTTTTATTAATTTTATCAACCGTGATTTATTATAATTCTTCTAACCCGCACTGATAGAAGGATTTCTTAGTATTTAAAAAGATTTCTTTATATTTAAGAAATCATTTCTTAGTAATTAAAAAATATTTCTTAAATACAAAGAAATATTTCTTAAATATTAAGAAATATAACTACTAAGAAATATCTCTTAAATACAAAGAAATATTTCTTAAATACTAAGAAATATTTTTTAAATTCTAAGAAATGATGTTTAAGAAAAGATTTCTTAAATACAAAGAAATCTTCTTAAATGCTAAGAAATCCTTCTATCAGTGCGTTATCACCTATTCGGTCATTTTTTATGCTAGTATAAATCTAATTTCAAGTGGATGGAAATTTCCATCTTCACTAACGATTTGAGACAATTCGTCTTCGGATAGTTAGGTCGATGGGTAACCATCGAACTTGAACACTAGTTAGCTGGTGAATGCTAGTATCTGTTCGACTATATGTTAAGTATTACGATGGAAAGCTACTGAGAATAAAGGGCAACTTTTTGAAAAAAATCCATGAAAAATTAACCAAGCCAGGAATCGAACCTGGAGTGGAGTATGACCCGGTAGCTTAACTGGTAAAAGCATCCGGACATGTAATCGGGGAGATCCAGGTTCGATAAGCTAGATCAATGGTTAAAAGTCAACCAGTTAACGCTAAATGTTGATAAATCGACATTTATTACTTTTGGTTGTTATACTGACAGTGTGCCTACTAATTTTCATTTGTACATTAAAGATAGAGAGTTGAAAAGAGTTGAAAGTTGTAAATATCTGGGAGTAGTTTTTAATTGCCACATGAAATGGAACAAACATATTTCAGAACTAATGAAAAAACTCAAGTACTTTACCTTCCTCTTTTACAAATTAAGTAATTGGATAAACACATCATTACTGAAAATCATTTATCATGGTCTATTTGACCCGTACAAAAAAAATTTTGGTTCATTATGAATTTCCAGATGAACTTCAGATTGTGAAACAAATATGAATTTCATAATGAATTTCACGGTGAATTCCAGCGGAATTTCATGATGAATTTGAAAAAAATTGTATATGAAACTTAATTTTTTAATCTATAAAAAAATATTCACAGTCAATTATATTGGAATTTTTAGTTTAATTTATACTGACTTATAATTTATGATTCTTAAACTTCTATTTGGATATATTTTTTGGAGTAAAAGGACACAATATGCAAAATAATATTTTGAAATTAATCATGAAATTCATCTAGAATTCGCCGTGAAATTCACGATGAATTTCGAATTATTTTTTTGCACATTGTGTTCTTTTACTCCAAACAATTCATCTAAATAAAAGTTTAAGAATCTTAAATGTTGAGTCAGTATAAATTAAACTAAAAATTCAAATATAATTGACTGCGAATATTTTTTCATTGATTAAAAAAATTAAGTTTCATATACAATTTGTTTCAAATTCATCATGAAATTCAGCTGAGATTCGCCCTGTAATTCATGATGAATTTCGAATTATTATTTTGCATATTGTGTTTTTTTACTCCAAAAAATTATCTAAATAGAACCTTAAGAATCGTAAATGTTAAGTCAGTGTAAATAAAAATAAAAATGCCAATATAATTGACTCAAAGGTTTCTTTACTGATTATAAAAAGTAAGTTTCATACACAATTTGTTTCAAATTCATCACGAAATTCAGCTAGAATTCGCCGTAAAATTCATTATGAAATTAATATTTGTTTCACAATCTGAAGTTCATCCGGAAATTTATCATGAACCAAAATTTTTTTTGTACGGGGAAAGTGTTATAAACTATGGAATTATAGACTGGGGAGGTTCATATGATAACACATTAAAACCTATTGTAAATCTACAAAATAAAATGTTAAGCAAAATAACAAATTCTGATATGTTAGGACCATTGAAGATTAAACAATCTTTCGTTGTACAAGCCTTAACTTATTATTTTTGTGAATGTAAAACTTTGTACTCTGATAGAGTAATCAATACAAGATCTATACAATTAACATTACCAAAAATTAATAGAACAATAAGTACTAAAAGTGCAATTTATATTGCAATTAAATACTTCAATTTACTTCCTAGTAATCTGAAAGAGCTAAATTATAATAAATGGTTGTATTAACATGTGCAAAAATAAGAGAAAAGATAAGTGAAGAATGTAAAGTGGAAATGGAGAGGTGGTGGGATGAAACTGAGAAGGAGGAACAGATATGGGAAAGAATTGTAGGGATATTTAAGGGAAAAATAGAGGCAAGGATATGTAAGGTAGTGAGGGAAATAGAAAATGTTTTAAAAGAAAGTGAAAGAGAGATGGGATAATGTAATAGAAAAAGGATAAGAAGGAGTGGAAAGAAATGAATGGAAATGAAAGAATGAGTGAGGAAGTATGGAAAGTATGAAATAAAGGAATGCACTGTACAATAAAGGTATCAGCGAAAATAGAGAATGTAAAAATTCTAAATGCAGAGAGTGCAATAAATAGTAGCTAGTACTTTTTTTATTATATAGTAGGATATGGAGAAAACAACATTGTATAAGAAAATTCCTTGTAAAACACAGATTGTAACAGTGATACAAGTAAAAATAAATCTATCTATAATAAATGGTTAAGAAAACATATTGTGAGGTGGATAAGATCAATAATACTTTAATTTATGATAAATTGTATTTATGTAAAAATTTTGTAAAATTATTCTTAATATACTCTGTACACTACTTACTTAGTTAATTTAATATTAAGTATTAATTTTTATAAATGTATTATATTTTTCTGGTGTCTATGCACAGGTGCTTCTTGCACCTCTATAGAATGTTTTACCAGAAGTAAATAAATAAAAAATAAAATAATTTATAAAGATGATTTTTGTTTATAAGCAATTTTCATATCATATGACATTGCAAGCAAAACAAATTCACTCAAAATAATATTTATTTACTGTTAATAAATATAAAAAATAAAAAAATATAAAATTAACAATAATGAATTATGACTTTAAATTAGTTCTTTCTTATTAAATGATCTATCTGTATTTCATTAAAATTTTAATTCAAATTTATTTCTAAACCTTTAATTAATTAATTAATTTTGTTCTGAGTTATATTATATACAAATTTAAACCAATCTATTTATTATGCCGAATTACAACTTTTATAAATTTAGGTACTTTTTAATTTAAAAAAATATTTTAAAATTAAATATCAAGTCCACGAAAAAATTTAATTATTAAATTTACTAATCTTCGTATGCATGTGCTTAAAAAATTAGCTTATTTTATATTTTACAACATAATGGTAAAATTACAAGATGAAAATACGCTAAAATAAAATACCGAATTTTATAAAAAAAAAAAAAAATTCGATTTTAATTTTTTTAGAACTAACTTACAAATTTAAAAATTTAATTTGAAAATTTTTGAAGTATTACAAGTTTGTAAATACTTCAGAATTCTGTAAGTAAAATTTATTTTTGAATTAATTTGTAACCACTCGGAATATCCACTTCTCATGCTTCTCGAACTAAGTTCAAGAAGTGAACGATCATCGATGACTGAATTCTCGACATAAGTCAAGCCTTCAGTCGTCCTCACGCTCAGAGAAGAGGATTATACCTCGTCATCATGGCTGTATCGACTCCACAATTGAGTAGAGAGGATGTGAAGATATACTACAGAAATGATCCTGTGAAGTATGATCTTGTCGATATTTCCACCTTCAATAGAATATAAAAGTTTAAAATAAGAATGTAGAGGCGGAAAAAAAAGTAGCACTCCAGCCACCTAGCGGAGCTTCTCTAACTACAACCGTATAACTCAAGTTACATTGAAGTGAATCTGATACTCGGGAGAAATTATCATATACATATTATTATATATACTAAATAGTAAAACAGCATACTATCACGGAGCTTAATATTAAGGTAGGCCGTTGTAAATATATTTTTATAAATTAAATTTTTTTTTAGGCTTAAAATATATTTTTAAATAAAATTAAATTTCAGAAAAAAAAATACTATTAATTATTGTGAAAATTTTGTAATAGTTAATTTAAAAATTTTTCTAAAAAATATTTAAAAAATAAAATACATTTAATAAGGTAAAAGACTCAGTTATTGATACTAGCCTAGTTATTTGACACTTGCAATTTTATTCATGAAAATTAAGTTAGCCGACATCTAAAAATTTTCATGATTTTTTTTTATCGAAAAAATGATTACAAAAAAAATAAAAAAAAATTTTAATTATGAAAAACTTGAAAAACTATAAGTGCATTTTTTTAAAAATATTTCTTAATTATAATTTAATAAATGAAAAAAAAATCAAAAAATTAAAAATGTCGGCTAACTTCAGTGTCATATTTTATTCTCAATAAAAAAAAAATAAAATGTTCTTAAAAAATCAATTATTTATTTATTTATTTATTGAATTTAAATGCCAAGGCATAAAACCAAATAGCAAGAAGTAAATACATAAAATTTTATTTCATATAAATAATAAAATTAAGATTAGAAGTACTTATTAGCTTAAGTATAAAAATTTTGTATTATCCGTAAATAATATAATTAAAATTTGAAGTATAGTTTGAGTAAATAAAAATTTTTTAGTACATTCAGAGAGTAGCATAGTTACAATTTTAAATATCTTAATATATAAATTTTTACCCTTTAAAAGTAATTATCAATCAAATTTATCAAATATTTGGTGGAACGATACCTATTAAAGCTCATACACGTCAATTTACGATGTTTCCTAATTGGTTTACAACTAATATAATTACTTGATTAATATTACTTAGTAAATTAGCAACTAAATGGCGTTGAATATGTGCAATTGTATAATTGCTATAAGTATTATTATTATTATTTTATTTTGTTTTTTTAAAATTATTTTTGTTAATTGCTATTATTTTCTTGAGTTGCAATTGTTAACGCATCATTAGCTTTTTCATTTAGCAATTTAACTATTTAATTACTATGTTAGCTATAAGTCCTCTTGTTATACTTCAAAAAAAATTTTTTTATGTACTAACCATTGCATCTTTATTAAGGGGTTAGGTGGGTTTCAGAGGTTCAAAAAAAGGGTATTTTTACTATTTTTTTTTTTTTTTAGTTTATACAATCATATAATTGAGGATGGTTTTACTTGTATCACTGCAGAGTGTTTTACAAGGGAGGGTGGGGAATTATTGTCTCTCCACTTTTTTTCTCCGCAATATAATCTCTCAACCCCGTCATTATAACTCTCAACCACTTTTTCGTCCCCACCCCCCTGCATGTCGGGATTTTTTTCTTTCATGCCCGACACACATGTGCTGCGACTGTGGCCGACTTACGCGTTATAATCAGTACCTGCATTTGCATTACGGTCTTAAATAGTATGGAGGTACTTCTATAATGACATTTTACCGCCATAACTATATGGGAAAACCACAGAAAACCCGACCGGTACAGAGGCTGGCAATGAAACGCACATATTCTTAGTTTATAATCATTGAAAAATATTGGTGCGCGCCGGAATCGAACCCTGGTCCCACTCTTTCGAAATGCAGGTACCGAGCCGATTAGGCTATTGCCAACCTTTACAATCATATATTTTATTTAAACAATTCAGCATATCAAAGATACATATTTAAACAGTATTTTGTGAAATTTTTATTTAAAAATTCTGAAAACTCAGCCGTTGAGTACCTTATCTCCCTTGACGTCTCAAAAAAAAAATGCTCTTGCCGTGGACATCATAACTCATTATTGGTTCATCTAAAATCAAAGAGCTAAATATATTTCGTTAGTACATGGATGAATCTCATTATTGGACGAAGGATTTTTCTTTTTTAGGTAGTTTTCTATAGAAATATAACTATTGTAGCCGGTCTCATGTTGTAATTTTAGGAAAATTTTATCATAATATGTTTTATTTTATCGAGTAATGTCGAAAAATGGCATTGGCTCAAAAGTTTATATATGTATTTATGTATGTATATATATATATATATATATATATATATATGTGATATAACGCGCCATGTCAGCAGGATTGCGCCCACAGTTCTCAACCGATCTTTATGAAATTTTGTGGGCTTATTCTGTGGATCAATACCAAGATCAAGTTCAAAGATGGGCAAAATCGGCCGGTTAGTTTACGAGTTGTGGGTGTTTGAAAATTTTTTCATTTTCAAAAATTTTGAATTTTGTATTTTTTATGAAAATAATCTTCCAGATGTAAAAAATAGATAAAATCTATCAAATTTATCTTAAATTTCATTTAATAACCTTCAATTTAAACTATTATTTGTCTAGTTTTGATGATTTTTTTAATTAATTCCGTGAATTTGAAAATTTTCAAAAATTTTTCAATGAACGTATTTCAGCCCTCTTTCTTTAAATAATTTTTAAGCCAT
Organism: Cotesia glomerata; assembly: GCF_020080835.1. Classification (NCBI taxonomy): domain Eukaryota; kingdom Metazoa; phylum Arthropoda; class Insecta; order Hymenoptera; family Braconidae; genus Cotesia; species Cotesia glomerata. Next base: position 10,854,356 of record NC_058167.1, read on the forward strand.
AAAAGATAGCTTGAATTTATCAACTTTATGTCAAAATTCACATAATTATCTTCGATTTGAGCTATTATTCGTTACCTTTTGATACTTTTTTCAATTTATTTCGGAGTTTGGAAAATTAAAAAAAAATCAAAAATAAATTAATTTTTAGCTATTATCATCAAATGACTTTCGTCTGTTACAAATCCTATTTTTTAGGAAGATGTCTTTGAATATCTATTGGTTGTAGTCGGTCTCATATCATTATTTGCAAAAATATAATAAAAAATAAATTTTAGGACATTTTTGCCTTTTAATAACGTGTTTTTTTTTCAATATTCAAACAAGAAATCTACCTATCCATGTCGGGTATGGCCGAATGGCGTTTTATTTTTATTACAACTAATTTTTTCGAGCAAATACATGGCGAAAATTTGACCAAAAAATGTGTTTTTTTGTTCAAAGTCTGTCAAAAATTCAAATTTTAATTTTTTTTTTTCTCCTATTTTTTTTATTGTCCAATAACGAGATTTATCCATGTACTAACGAAATATATTTGGATCTTGGATTTTAGATGAATCAATAATGAGTTATGGTGTCCACGGCAAGAGCATTTTTTTTTGAGACGTCAAGGGAGATAAAGTACCAACGGCTGAGTTTTCGGAATTTTTAAATAAAAATTTCACACAATACTGTTTAAATATGTATCTTTGATATGCTGAATTGTTTGAATAAAATATATGATTGTAAATACTAAAAAAAAAATAGTAAAAATACCCTTTTTTTGAACCTCTGAAACCCACCTAACCCCTTAATTAACCCTGTTAATGGCCTAGATTGTAGGGTTTGTTTATTTAAATAAATAAATAAATTTATCAGTAATTTAAATAGAAATCTAGCTAATCTAAAATCAAAAAAAAAATCGAATAGTTTGGATTTAAATGATTCTAAGCTAAAAGAATTTGGGATTTTAGGTGGCAAATCTTGCCAGAACCTGATAGCCTGATTATCTTAAAATTTATAATTCAAAAATTATATTTGTTAGTTTATTAGAGTTTTTTTAATTAAAATAAAACTACAAGTGTCATTAACTGGGTCTTTTACCTTACGGACTGTTAAAAAAAATAAAAAAAAACTTGGCTACAGAGAAATGTATAGTGAAGCTTAAGAAGAGATGTGAAGAAATCTCCTCTTCAATTACTATATTTTCTTAATAAAATACCCGATTTTTAAGGATTAGTGGCAAAGGGTTAAATCGACTTATCTCTCTGACATTAGAATGACATAGTTACTTATAAACTAAAAGAAATACCAGCTGAAATCTGGGTCACCAATAAATAATGTGACCAGTTCTGACTAAGAGAAGATAACTGCAAAGAAGGTAGCACGCAAAACTTAGAAAATTTTAGACAGTTAAAGCTACAGAGGACTACCTTTTCAAAAACGGATTGTGAAATCCCTTTTGGGCCTTCAGATTTTTGTAACCTCGGTGAAATATATTTTAACAATAAAGAGAAAGTCCTTTGTGTACTTCTCAGTCCCGTATCTACTTCCTGTTTATCATGAGACCCTATTAAAAATCTATTTGTGGGTCTTAGGGCCCAAAATATACCTGATGAACAAGACTTAAAATACAATAAAATTCAGAATTGTTAAATCGAATGAAATGACTTTGAGATATAATACTTCTAATTCTATTCTAAATTCCTGATCGTAAAGTCAAATTTAGTCACACTCAATTAAAATGACAAAAGATTTAAGCAATCGATTTCCACTTCAATTTTGAGTCATACTTAAAAAATATACGTGTGTGCTTACATATATATATATTATATAAATTTGATCGATAAGTCTTTGAAATAGTTCTTACATTGTTATGCTTCCTTTATTAAAAAACTATCACTTTTTTAACCAGTTCTTACGATTGGAATTTAATTAGAATAAATTATACTCTTCACACGTGTGTCGTCTAAAAAATATATATGGATAAATATTCATATGTAAAATATATTTATGCGAAATTAATATTAAATAATTTTAGAATTTTAATGAGATAGTATCACAAAAAAATTTTAATCAGAGTTGAAAGATATTTTTTTTGCAAAGATTTCGCAACTAAAAATTTTTTGAGTAAAATTTTGTAAAAAAAATTTTTTTTTTCCAAAGTTAAATTATTTAATGAGTTAAAAATGTAAATAAAATACTATAAATAATAAATTAAGATCTATTATAAAATATGACATTAATAAAATGTTAGAATTCTTTTTAATAGCTTTAGAATAAAAATTTTTATCACACTACCGTTATAGATATTAAACATAAAAATTAGTTACTTACTTCTAATGCTTTTTTATTTTCCTGATCCTATTAAGTAAGTCCACATGTAATTTAACTTTTTACTTATATATATGTTCGCCCTATTATACATAAGTATATTTATACTTCACGTAACTAGAATTCAAGCGATACATCGTGTTAATCTAAAAAAAAGTGATTTTATTGTATGGATTAAAAAATTTTCTATTTAAATTTATTGTACATTTTTTATATTTATTATTTTATTACACTGATAGAAGGATTTATTTGTATTAAAAAATATTTGTTAATAGTTAACAAATCATTTATTAGAGACGAATTTTTAGTATTAAACAAATATTTCTTAATAGTTAAAATGATTTATTTGCATTTAATAAATCTGATATTCATTTATTAAATATTAATAAATCTTTTTAAATACTAAACAATATTTGTTAAGGACTAAAAAGTGGTCTCTAATAAATGATTTGTTAAATATTAACAAATATTTTTAACTATAAAGAAATCCTTCTATCAGTGTATTTATTATTTATAATTTATTATTCATTTTTTCTAAAAGTCAATCGCCATTTTTATCGTAAATCGACGAATGAATAATTTACAACTTCTAAACGTTCTTATTAATGATACAACGATCTGATCATATTACTGTCAAAGCGTCTGCAGATAGTATCAGGGTAAAATAAACACTGAGAAGATTAACAGCCGAATGATTCTAAAAATTTGGTTTGCTGAACTAGTTTTGTTAAGAAACGTGATGAAATTAAAGCAAAATCTTTGGAACTTACAATATTGTTGATAAAATATCTTAAAGTAAAATAAGAACAAATGATAAATTTATGAAATTATTATTTTAGTATCAAAAGTTGAAAATATTTACCTGAAATTTAAAAATAGTTTAGTTATAAGTTATAATACAAATTCTTCAGAAATATATATTTTTAGATATTACTGTTGTTAGTAAAGTTATTGTTTAGAATTTAATGAAATATGATATTTGCTTAATTTATTAAATTAGAATTAAAAAATATTTTTTTTTAATTGCACTTACAGTTCTTCAAATTTCTTACAAATGAAATTAAAAAAAAATTTTTTTAATAAAAAAAAAATTCTAAATATTTTTTATGTCGGCTAACTTTATTTTTATGATATTTTAGTAAAATATGATAATATAATAATCACATTAAATTTTTAAAAAGCCACTGAGAAACAATAAAATGATAATAAATTAAAAAAAATTTCCATATTTAACATTGACTTAATTGAAATATAAAAAAAAAGATTTTTAATATTTTTAATGATTAAAAGTACGAATTCAATGCATATGTTAGTATGTAATAATTAATAATTGATAAAAAACCTTTCTAAAATTTCTTCTTTCTCTCTTTTTTCATGCATTATAATTAAAAATCTATTGTACAAATCAAACAAGATTTTTTTTTATGATATTTGATTCTTGTGATATCGGCACTATTAGTTTAAATTACACTTCATAGATCACTATAAACTGAATTCAAGTTCAAATAATAATGATAGATCTATAAAAAAAAAAAAATCATTCAGCCGAATCTATTGTGAAATCTATACAAAAAATGAACCTCTTCAGCGCTTATATTTTCTCAATAAAATGATCGACTTTTGAAGATTTATTTGCTAAAGGATTGAGTAACCCTTTCACTGTTACTATAAATAAATGACAATTTAAAAATTTATTTGCAAAACAACGGGTTAACAATATTGATGGAACTGGGGAACGAATTAATAATTCGAATCATTTTATATCAGGGAAAAATAATGGTCAAGGTAGTGGCATTACTTTTAGGAAGGCATTGAAAACTAAACTTTTAGTTTCTATACTGTATAGTAGAGAAATACTACTTTACCTGGTACTTGATGTTCAAAACTGTAATTTGATATAACTATCGGCTATATAAAAGTGTTTTTTATTTCTGGGCCATAGTTTTTTTTTTAATTATTTAAGGTAGTTCTTTCTCAACCTATAGTTTATGCGACTGCTGTCTTTGTCACTCGCTAGTGTCGCCTCTCTTACGGGCTATTGGTCACTTACTTCCACGCATGACTTTATTTGTTTACTTTACTAGTTTATCAATGATTTCTCAAAAACTATGTGGTAGGGAATTCCAGAATTTTGGTAGGGTAATTATACATGTATTAATCTAAGTAATATTAGTTTTTCGTGAAATTCTTAAAATTTCTTCAATACAAAAATAATAAAACTTCGCGGTTTTCTCTCTCTTCTCCCATACACTGATAGAAGGATTTATTTGTATTAAAAAATATTTGTTAATAGTTAACAAATCATTTATTAGAGACGACTTTTTAGTATTAAACAAATATTTCTTAATATTTAAAATGATTTATTTGTATTTAATAAATCTGATATTCATTTATTAAATTAATAAATCTTTTTAAATACTAAACAATGTTTGATAAGGACTAAAAAGTGGTCTCTAATAAATAATTTGTTAAATATTAACAAATATTTTTAACTATAAAGAAATCCTTCTATCAGTGTACCACTTGGTGTATAAAATGCTGCATATGCATCATGACAAGTTGTAGCGTGATGGATTTCGTATACTGCTCTCAGTCAGAGATCGTGCTGTGCGCAGGAATGATGTATTTTATCAGCCGAGTTGTTAAACATTGACTTATGAACGTTCATTTCTATTGTCTGCGATAAGATGCTGGAATCGGCTTCCGGATGATCTTGTTGTGTTGGGCACATTTCAGGAATTCAGGCTTGCAAGTTTTCAATGGCATTCTGAGAGAGATGCTTAAGAGTGTAAAATTGTGGTGATATATAACTGTTCAAATGTTGCGAAGAGTCAATGTTAATCAATGTTAATCTATGTTAATCAATGCTAACTAATAATAATAACTAATGGCAATTACTGACAATTTAAGCTAATCATTTTTGCATTTAGTCTTTTTGTTGTTTGCTTACTATTTTACTTATGTATTATTATTATTATTATTAAATGTTTTCTTGTGAAACGGCAATACAAGGCTCATTAAGTGATTGGCGGAAACACTTAGATAAAGGACTTTGTATAATAGGTGTTGTATTTTTGGACTTCATGAGAGCTTTTGAAACGATAGATCGAAAATATCTTCTTGAAAAACTGAGTAGATTAGGCTTGCGATACACCGTATTAAAATGGTTTGAATCATATCTCAGTGGACGGAAACAAAAAGTTAGATATATGAATAACTTGTCAGAAGAAATAAATGTAGAAAATGGTGTACCGCAAGGATCTAAATTAGGACCGATTTTATTTAGCTTGTATATTAACGATATGGTAAAGATTATGAAAAATTCTGGGGTTATGTGTAAACTATTTGCGGACGATACTAAATTGTATTTTGCCAGTAAAAAGTTAGAAGATATTGAAAGAATGTTAAATCGAAGCTTAGAGATCTTGTCAAAATGGTTAAAAAAACATAAACTAAAAATAAATTTAAAGAAAACAGTGTTTATGATAATACATGACATGAGAAGAAATGATGTAAGAAAAAAGTGTGTTATTAAAATGGAAGATGCTATAATTGAAGAAGTACGTAAAACTAGATATCTAGGGCTTATAATAGACGATAATTTGACTTTTAAAGAAAATTCTAAAGATATAATAAATAAGATGGCAAAAAAATTGAATATCATCTCCAGATTATACAACACTGTTAGCATATTTACAAAAAATATTATATATAAATCAATCGTTGCACCGCACATTGATTATTGTAGTAGCATAATGTTAAATTACACTGAACAGATGTTAACAAAGGTTCAGAAAATACAAAACCGGGCTATGCGTTTAGTGTTGGGGGTGAACAAATATACTAATATTAATGGTATGCTAACAGCGTTAGGATGGTTGAACATTAAACAAAGATTAATATATAATTGTTGTATACACTGATAAAAAAATTAACTTGACTCAAGAGCCAAACTCTTGAACCAAGAATACCATTTTGAAGAAAATGATTTTCTTGAGTCAAGAGAATAAATTCTTGAGCTAAGAAATTATTCTTGGTCTAAGAAAATTTTCTTGAGTCAAGAATTTATTCTCTTGATTCAAGAAAATCATTTTCTTCAAAATGGAATTCTTGGTTCAAGAGTTTGGCTCTTAAGTCAAGTCAATTTTTTTATCAGTGTACTAATACATAAAGTCATATTAAATAATAAACCTGAATATTTGTATAAAAAAATTGTAAAAACTGAAAATAAGCACAGATATAAAACGAGAAATTGTTCTTCTATCGATGTAAAATCTACTCGTACACACTCAGCAGAAAAATGTATAACTTACAAAGGCTTTAACTATTATAATAAATTACCAGACGATATAAGATTAGAAAATAGATTAAAAAGCTTTAAGAGACTACTAAAGGACTATGTTAAAAATACGTATTGACAAAAAAAAAAAAAAAAAAAAAAAAAAAAAAACATTTACTTGATTGAACATGCTATATTTGTTGTAATCTGTATGGTGTGCGCCATTGTGTATTTCAATTTTTTTAAAGTCCTAGTAAATAGATTTTACGAATTTCATTAAAAGTAAAATATTTTGCAACCACGCACACTAAATACGTTCTAAAATTTTTTTTTAATTTTTAAATTTACAATAAGATTTTTTTTAATTTCCGAAAATCATAAACAATCATATCGGTTACTTGGATTTTTTTATTTTTTTATTTTGTATCTTTTTGTAAAGAAAAAAAAAAATTTTTTTTTTCCTAATAGTCTTATGAACGTGGACTTGGCGCGATTTTTTTACAGTGAAACTGTTTTTGTTCGGATACTTCTATACGGAGTTTGTGAGATTTCTTGAATTTTTGCTTTTTGGGCCTAACTACCTTAATAATCATTTTTATCTAATACATCATAAATTAACTATCAAACGCTACTAAAACTTAATTGTGAATGAATTTCTATGAAAAATATAAATACCTAAATTCTATTAACAATAATAAAGGATCTTGAACTTCGATCTTGAACTCGAGGAGGCCTATGAACCAAAGTATGCAAATATTCTACATAAATTATAGTGTAAATTGATGTCTACAAAACTTCATTGCTCAAATCCATGAGTGTTCCTATTTTTCTATTTTTATATTTTCTATTTATGCTGTCATTTATAAGTCACAATCTCATATTTCTAATGACTATGTTTATGGTTTTACAAGTACTTTAATTATCTTCTTTTATACTTTTGCCATCTGGCTTTTTGCTTTGACATTTAAATCTGAATAAATAAATCTTTAATTGTCATATTTTTCTGTTAATACACTCAAAACTTTAAAAGATACGTGTTCATAAACAGCAGACATAAAAATTCTTGGAATTTTTAGAATCAATCAATTTTTATAAAAAATATAATTTAAAAAATTCCCAGTTATAATTTTTTTAATTTTCTATATGTAGAATTTTTTTGCTTAATTTTTTTCACTACAATTTAATTGTTATAAATATCTAAAAAATTTTTAGATGACTTTTAAATTCAGTATCATAATAAATTAATGTAATTTTTTATTGATAAAATTACTCAGTAAAAGTTTAATTTTTCGTAACAACAAACTATGATAAAAAAAAAAGGTGCTTCGAAGATATCTATAATAAAACTTTTTTGAAAGAAAAGTTTACTAATATTTGTAATAACACCATCGTGAACTTATTATGACTCAATGTAAAAAAATTAAAAATATTTTTTGGACAATTCGATTGATATCTTCTTGGGTAAACACTCACATTTTATTTGAAAACTTAAAATACATTTAAAAAAAATAAAGTAGTTAATTGAAAATCACAAATGTTTCGAAGGCTATATCGAATGGCCCTTGGGCGGCATCGAACCCAAATCTGCCACTGAACTTCCTTCCACGTGGTTTTACATAATTAAGAGATAGGGGAACATGTTAAGCTTGGAAGTGCATCAATGGAAATTTGGAAACGGTTAGCAGTTGTGCTGCTAGTATAAATAAATTAGTTCATATATTATAAATATAAAAATTGATGTTTATATATTGTGATATAATAATAAGGCTATATTAGCTTATTTATAATTATGATTGATACATGCACAGTAAGAAATTTTGCGTCATTGCGTAAAAAAATTTTTATGATAAATATTGAACACTTTTTTTTTAATTTAAGCGGATAAGTGTTAAATTTACACATGAAATTGTTAATTATTCTTATAATTTTGATTTTTAAATCTCATCACATCTTAATAGACGTTAAATTTGAACCTAAATTTTATTTTCAATACTTATGACTTATACTTATAACTATACACTATAACCCAAGCGGCTCAAAACTGTTTTTGGTAATATTTTGTTGAATTTGAATTGACAATCATTGATTTTTGACTTCTTGTTGAATAAAATTTTCTAAAAAATCATCATTTTTTTTGTGATACCTGGAAATGTACAGTCTCCATACTTACAAGTTTACAAAACTTACAGATATTGCCGCCCTATAGCGGAAAATTTGGGAAACTGTTCAAGCCTCTTATCTTTTATGTTACCCTAATGTAAAAATCGGCAAAATTGATTTTTCCTCAAAAATTATGAATATAAGAAGATATTTTGATTAAATAATAATATTTAATTGACTAAATTTTTAACTAATATGTTTTATATAGCTTTTGGAGATAATTTTCTCATCAACTAAATAATTTCGGAGTATTTTTTGCTGCTGCCATCTATATTCGTTCCGTTCTTATCATTTTTCCGGAAAACCAAAGATTCCTCCTTTTTTCTATGTGTCCCCAATAAAATAGAAACATGAAATTGTTAATTATTCTCCTACTTTTGATTTTTAAATCCTATTACATTTTAACAGACGTTCAATTTAAACCTGAATTTTAATTTCAATGCTTATGACCTATAACTACACACTGTAACCAAAGCGACATACAAAACTATTTTTGGTAATGTTTTGTTGAATTTAAGTTGACAATCATTAATTTTTGACTTTTTATTGAGTAAAATTTTGTAGAAAATCAACATTTTTTTGTGATACCTGGAAATGTACAGTCTCCATGCTGACAAGTTTACAAAACTTACAGATATTGCCGCCCTATAGCGGAAAATTTGGGAAACTGTTCAAGCCTTCTTATCTCTTATGTGACCCTAATGTAAAAATCGACAAAATTGGCTTGGCTTTTCTCCAAAAATTATCAATACCAAAAAAATGAAAAATATACTGACTCAAAATAACACCTGGAGTTTCCAAAAGTTTTCCTATTTTAAAGCCCACTTGCAATAGATTTTTATACTTGCTGGAATTTTCTTTATTCAAATTTTTATAAAAAATTTGATTGGTAATATAAAAAGATATTTTGGTTAAATAATATTTAATTTATTAAATTTTGGAACTAATATGTCTTATATAGGTTTCGGAGATAATTTTTTCACCAACTAAATAATTTCGGAATATTTTTTGTTGCTTCCATCTATATTTACTCCGTTCTTATCGTTTTTCCGGAAAATCAAAGATTCTTCCTTTTTTCTATGTGTCCCCAATAAAGTGGTAACTCAAACTTCATTTTCACTGAAGCCGTTCAAAAATGCACATCTGTCTATGCAGCTGTTCAAATTCTATCCATTTCTTTTGAGACCCTGACTAATCCATAAAGGACTATTCATTGAATTGTGGTTTTCTGAAAAATAAAATCTTCATGCCATCTTCTTTTCTTCATTCGTTCCTGTTACAAAAAACCCCTAAAAATGACGCATAAACATTTTTTTCCCACGCACTAATATTCAAGGATTATTTTTTATGTTAAAAAAATATGATAAAATATAAATAAGAAATAGTAAATATACAATTTTAAAGAACTTAATACTAATAACATGAAAACAGTTTTTATTTTTTTTATTCACTCAAATTTTTAATTCATAATTTTTTGAAAAAAGAATTAGAGTGCTGATAAATACAAATTTGATTGAAAACTCAAAAAAAGGATTAAGAATAAATTGCAAAGGTTAAAAAAATAAAATGTTTGAGTATTTATGAGTACGCAGTTTTAATTTTAAAAATTTTTAACTTTAAAAATTTAATTAAAATTTGATATTGCGCAAATTATAAAATGAAAAAGTTTTGATCCAAAAATCTGATTTTGTTTTCCATCAATAACAATAATAATAAACACTATATAATATTTAAAAAATTATTTTATAACAAATTTATACGGCCAAAAAATATAAATTGTACTTCAATAATTTCAAAATTTTATAATTAAATATGGTTTACGCAATCTTGAACCTTTTCCAATTTTCCAGAGAAAGTAAAATAATATAATAAAAAAGCAACCTTCGACAACAAATGATTTCGTTATTTAATCGATAGAAATTTTTTGGAAGATATTCCCTATTTTTATGTTCTCCTAATGTTGAGGCTATTAGCTGTCACACTTGACTAAAATTCTAAATTTACTTCTTCAGTTATTATATTCTCCTATTAAAATGATCGACTTTTGATGACAAAAATGGCAAAGGATTAAGCAAAAAGTCTTCTAAACTCTTACTATAAGTCTTTACTTTAAATATTGTTGAAATTAGGTCAAAAATAAAGATTTTGGGTTATTTTGTATCCGGAAATAATAATAGGTAAGAAGATGTCCTGCAAAACTTTTAGAAAAATACGGAGAATTTGAGTCCCTCCGTTGTAAATCTATAAAATCTATACCTGCTCAAAAATATATCCTCGATTTACAGACCCACAGAAGATCTTTTCACAGTTTATATAGGGGAAGGTCAACAATAGAGAAAGCTGTGGTAATTACCACAACTCCTGAACTTTAATTTTATATTGGTCAAAGATAAATTTTTATAGATATAATATTATTAATAGTCGCATCGATTTTTCAAAAATGAAAATTTTTTTAATGAAACAAAAAAAAATGTTAATGTCTGTATCTATAATAATTTTTGAGATATTTAAAAAATAAAGTTATATAAAAATGAAATGACAAAAAAAATTGGGATATTAATAGAATTTTGAATTTTAATAACTACTTTTTTCTTTTTTTGCTAAAGAAAAAAAAATTCTTTTTTTTTCTTTAGCAATTTTTTGACAAGTATTAAAATAAAATTTTTCACCAAATTGAAAGGAGCCCATACGATCTATTAATCAATTGGACATGCAATGATCCAAATTTTAAATATACAATAAATTAATAAAGGTATAAAATTCTTAAAAAATAATTTTTAGATTATTAAATTTTTATTTACAAATATCTGAACAATTTTATTTATTTACAAATATATACATAAAATTTAAAATTTATATGTAAGCTATAAAAAAATTTTACATAATACTAACAAATGCTTTTAATTCTTCATCATTGAAGTTATTAACAATAGTTTCATAACAATAATAAGGTAAATGATTAGAGTCTTTAAACAACGCATCAAGATATTCAACAGCATTATTCACAAAATCACATCTTTCTAAAGCATACTCAAATTTTTTCTTTAGCAAATTATAATAAATACTATATTTTTCCTTGTAATCTCTCATACATAGCTCTTGAATGTTCTCATTAAACGCAAAATTTCCTAATTGATAAGAACTAGCAGTAAGTAAATTCTAAAAAGTAATTTTGCTATCACCAATTTTCTCACTCTTCATTTCACAAACGACCTGATGAATTTGATTTTTCATTTCTTTCATAATTTTCTGATGTTCTTCTTCAGTAACATTGATGTGGCCAGGCTGTTGGTCAAGTCTCTTGATAGTTTCTTCATTCTTGAATAAACTGATAGCTTCTCGTCGAAGAATCTCAAAAATAAGATTATAAGTTATCACTTTGAATTCATGCCTCCATTCATCAATGTATTCCAGACTTGTAATGTCTTCAGTCAGCATGAAATCGTGAAATTGAGCAATTTTGACGGTGCTATAATCCAAGTGGCTTGAATCAAAGTCAGTCTTATACAAGATGTAGTCAACGATTTGTCTGAATCCAAAATGAATCGCTAATTCAAGAATGGTCCAGTCATAACAATCCTTGACTTTCGCGTTCAAGTCAGCCCCTGCTGCTACAAGGATGTCGAATATCTCCAATTTCTCAGCGACGAAATGAATCTGAACGTCGCCGTAAGGAGATGCCAAGGTATCTGCATTAGTAATTACGTGGTGCAGAGGCGAAGAACCTTTAGCGGAGTACTCGTTGACCTGCGAAATTCCACCGTTGTCCAAAATAAACCTGATCATTTTTGGATCGTTCGTTTCAACAGCTTCTATCAACGGAGTAATTGACATTAAATATGATTTCTTCGAAATATCAGCTCCATGTTCCAGCAGCAGTTGAGAAATCTTGATGGACCTTTGGCTGATTGCGCAGAGAAGAAGTGTAAAATTCTCTTCTTCAATTCGGTAGTTCAAATTAAAGCCCAGCATCGGATAAAACTCGTCGCGGAATCTTGCATTAACATTCGCACCATTATTCAAAAGCAGCGATACCATTTTTGAATGGAGCAATATTACTGCAATATGGATCGGCTCAATGGTACCCGGAATAACTACTCCTACATTATTGCTGAATTTCAGAAGCAATTTTATACATTTCATATGCTTTCCTCTGCATTCAAAGTGAAGCGGTGTAAATCCAAATTCGATTTTTTCCAAAACAACTGATCGAACATTTGCGCCGTTTTTCAGAAGAACTTCCATTATTTTAAAATTTCCATATTTTGCGGCGATATGAAGAGGAGTTCTTCTGGAAATTAGTTTCTTCACTAGTTTTAACTGTCCGAATCTCACAGTGGTGTGTAGAAGTTTACTTGTTGGCCGTTGGATGTAACTTTTAACTTCAACTCTTTTCTTGATTAATTCGTCGACAATTGCTCTTCGTTTTTGGTTTATAGCTGTCTTGATAAGTCGATAATTTTCTGTGGGATTTGGCAGCCTTGAAATTTTCCGCGATTTTAATAAAACTTTGAACTTTTTCAAGTCGTTGCTTTGGATTGCAGAAACTAATTCACAACACTTTTTTGCCGACATTGTAATAAGAGTAATTTTAAATTAGTCACTTCTTTTTTGGTTTTAATAAAAATTAAACTTTCAACACTGATACTCTTGAGTTGAACAAATTAAAATTTTAACTATGAAGTTTTGCGGAATGAAGGGAGCACACTGATGTGATACTGCCAAAGTAAGATTTGGAAATGGCTCAATTTTTTCAGACCTCCGGTATTTAAACTTGTCGATAGTGGTAATTATACCCTATGCCCCTATCCAGCCTTTTAATTGCATTACTTGTTAAATGGAAGTACACTGAAAAGATACAGAAATGACGATAATTGGAAAAAAATATTTGCAAGCCGAAATATTTATGGGGTCTTAACATGACTTTCTTATTTATCAAAGGGCCTAATGACACTTAAATAGTTTGTAGTGATGCCTAAATATTATGAATTGTCCGGGATTTTAAATTCTGATCTGGATTTCAATAGAACAATATATATATGATTAACACATTGAATTTTTCTTCAGTTCTAAAGTAATTTTGTTCTGTTACGCCGGATTTATTTTACAATTTTATATATTGGCTGTAAAAGTTTATTAGTCTGCTCATTAACATTAATCTCAGACACATTGTTTCGTTCGACGCTTTAGACAAGACCCGGAAAATTTCCGTAATAATTCTGTGACCTGAGTACATTTAGAATAGATTAAAACTTAAAATAACTTTAAATAAGAAACATCTAAGTAATTACAATGAATAGAACTTAAATATAATTATTGAAGATAAAATGTTCAGTAAAATTTAAAAATTTTCTCCGCTGATAGAAAAAATTTATTTTGAATAAATGGGCATTGTTCTAACAAATAAATGATTTGTTGAAAATTATAAACCTTTTTAGTTTTTAGCTGAAGAAATAAAAATTTTTTTACAGTAACTTTCTTGTTAAAAAAAAAATTTCTAGATTTGAGAAAAAATAATTTTGATTTTTTACATATTAATTTAAAAATTTTTCATAATGTAAAATTAAAATTTTTAGTATTTCCTGTAATTGTAATATTGATTTAAACTTCTTTGGATTGATTTAAAGTGTTAAATTTACACATTAAATTATTAATTATTCTTTTAATTTTGATTTGTATATCCCATCAATTATTTCTTAAATAAAATCTACTAAGAAATCAAAATTTTTTTTTTGATACCTGACAATGTACAGTCTCCAAACTTACAAGTTTACAAAACTTACATTGCCGCCCTATAGCGGAAAATTTAGGAAACTGTTCGAGCCTCTTGTCTTTTATGTTACCCTAATAAAAATTGACATTGGCTTGGCTTGTCTCCAAATATTATCGATACCAAAAAAATGAAAAATATGCTAACTCAAAATAATACTTTGAAATTTTTTTAAAAAATTTGATTGGTAATATAAAAAAATATTTTTATTGAATAATACTATTTAATTTTTAACATCTCAATTTAAAAAATTTTTATTATGTAAAATTAACATCATTAGTTTTTCCTGTAATTTTAATCTTAATTTAAACTTCGTTGGGTTGATTTAAAAGGATAATTGTTAAATTTACACATTAAATTATTAATTATCCTCTAATTTTTTATTTATAAATCCCATCAATTATTTCTTGTTTTTCATGATACCTGAGAATGTACAGTCTCCAAACTTACAAGCTTACAAAATTTACAGATATTGCCGCCCTATTCGCTGGGTGCGTGACCCCACCGCCACCTGACGATACAACTTACGGTGGCTTTTTTAAGAAAATTTACATGTATTAGATGCCAAATAGTTATTTAAACAATTAAATAAACTTGAAAAAAATTTGTTTTCTATGTAAAATGTGACATATTACACAGAATGTAGATTAAATTAAAAATTTTTTCTTGGGTCAGTTGAAAATAGTAAGGAAAATAAACACAATAACTAAAACAAATCTCAAGTGAATTAGGTTAATCAGTGTTAAAATCTGTCAAGGTGTTTATTGTTAAATTAATATTAAATGAAAAATCCGTATTAATATTAAATATATAACAATCTGAAATTATATAAAAAATAACGAATAGCTCTATTTAACATAACTTTATATTTACGAATATATCTTAAATTTTTATATTCTTTATTTAATTTTGCAATCTATTACCCATAATATTATTTTTCAACCACAAACTTTAATAAAGGGTAAAAATTTAATCCTGGCTGAACATATGAGAGATGTTGAGCAGCAGCTATCCATTTTTTTCGCTGATTTAATTTCCAATTGGCAACCGGAAACTTATAAAATTTACAATCACTATTTCTACTAGTATTTTTACAATTAACTACACAACAATTTTGATGACCCATTTTATTTTATTTATTTAAATAAACTAACACACGTGTTATTTTCATAGCTTTTAGTAATAAAGAGCCACCCTTAGTTCTGTATTGTCCCGCAGCGGGCGCTGACATCAGTTTTGTGTCCCCCACTATGCCTTACGCACCCAGCGAATAGCGAAAAATTTGGGAAACTGTTCAAGCCTCGTATCTCTTATGTTACCCTAATGTAAACATTGCCAAAATTGGATTGGCTTGTCTCCATAAATTATCAATACCAAAAAAATGAAAAATATCCTGATTCAAAATAACATCTGGAGTTTCCAACAGTTTTTGTTTTCCAAGCCTACTTGCAATGGATTTTTATACTCGCTCGAATTTTCATTATTCAAATTCTTATAAAAAATTTTTCATATTTTTTGTAATGTAAAATTAACATTTTTAGTTTTTCCTGTAATTTTAATTTCAATTTAAACTTCTTCGTGTTCATTTGAAAGGATAAGTGCTAAATTTACACATTAAATTGTTAATTATTATTTCAGTTTCGATTTTTGAATTCCATCGATTATTTCTTGTTGAATAAAATCTTCTAAAAAATCATCATTTTTTTGGGATACCTGGCAATGTACAGTCTCCAAACTTACAAGCTTACAAAATTCACAGATACTGCAACACTATAGCGAAAAATTTGGGAAACTGTTCAAGACTCTTATCTCTTATGTTACCCTAATATAAAAATTGCCAAAATTGGCTTGGCTTGTCTCCAAAAATTATCAATACCAAAAAAATGAAAAATATGCTAATTCAAAATTACACCTGGACTTTCCAACAGTTTTTTTCTTCCAAGCCTGTTTGCGATAGATTTTTATACTTGCTAGAATTTCCTTTCTTCAAATTCTTAAAAAATTCTTAAAAAATTTTTCATATTTTTTATAATGTAAAATTAACATTTTTAGTTTTTCCTGTAGTTTTAATTTCAATTTAAACTTCTTCGTGTTCATTTGAAAGGATAAGTGCTAAATTTACACATTAAATTGTTAATTATTATTTCAGTTTTGATTTTTAAATCCCATCAATTATTTCTTGTTGAATAAAATCTTCTAAAAATCATCATTTTTTTTGTGATACTTGGTAATGTACAGTCTTCAAACTTACATTGCTGCCCTATAGCGGAAAATTTGGGAAACTGTTCAAGCTTCTTATCTCTTATGTTACCCTAATGTAAAAATTGCCAAAATTGGATTGGCTTGTCTCCAAAAATTATCAATACCAAAAAAATGAAAAATATGCAAATTCAAAATTGCACCTGGAGTTTTCAACAGTTTTTCTTTTCCAAGCTTACTTGCAATAGATTTTTATACTTGCTAGAATTTCCTTTCTTCAAATTCTTATAAAAAATTCGATTAGTCATACCAAAAAAATATTTCGATTAAATAATAATATTTAATTTTTAACATGTTAATTTAAAAATTTCTTCACATTTTTTATGTTGTAAAATTAACATTTTTAGTTTTTTTTATAATTTTAATATTAAAAGATATCTTAATTTAAACTTCTTCGGGTTGATTTAAAAGGATAAGTGTTAAATTTACACATTAAATTCTTAATTATTATTTTAGTTTTGATTTAAATCATATCAATCATTTCTTGTTGAATAAAATCTTCTAAAAAATCATCATTTTTTTTTTTGTGATACCTGGAAAAGTACAGTCTCCAAACTTACATTGCTGCCCTATAGCGGAAAATTTGGGAAACTGTTCAAGCCTCTTATCTCTTATGTTACCCTAATGTAAATATTGCCAAAATTGGCTTGGCTTGTCTCCAAAAATTATCAATACCAAAAAAATGAAAAATATTCACATTTTTTATAATGTAAAATTAACATTTTTAGTTTTTCCTGTAATTTTAATTTCAATTTAAACTTCTTCGTGTTGATTTGAAAGGATAAGTGTTAAATTTACACATTAAATTGTTAATTATTATTTCAGTTTTGATTTTTAAATCCCATCAATTATTTCTTGTTGAATAGAATCTTCTAAAAATCATCATTTTTTTTTGTGATACCTGGCAATGTACAGTCTTCAAACTTACAATGCTGCCCTATAGCGGAAAATTTGGGAAACTGTTCAAGCTTTCTTATCTTTTATGTTACCCTAGTGTGAAAATTGACAATATTGGCTTGGCTTGGCAAGCAAGTTTATCAAAAAATTTTGTCAAATTTTTCAAATTTTTTGTATTCTAAATTTTATTTGGTTTCACAGATCCTTTTATTCAACTGTCAAATTTCTAATACTATCGTACCTTGATTTGCCAATAAATTCAAATTTTTTTTTTTCAACTAAAATTATTATTATCCATTTTTTATTGGATTCTATAAGTTCATAATATTATATATTTCAAATTTATGCAATCAATTTTATTATTTTAATAAAAATATGCTAATATAATTTTATTATTTTTTTTTTTTTTTTGGAATCTTACGCGTCAGCCTTCAGGCCTAGACACGTGGGATTTTTACGTCCTTTCCTACTATTTATTGTGTCCCGCCCCTTAGCACAGTGACCAAGGAAACCACAGAAACCTGGCCAGGGTACAGTCGGCAAGGGAGCAAGCCTTGGAAATCGTAGAAAAATTGCGACTGCTAGGGCTCGAACCCCCGCCTGAGCGACTGTTGTACGGGCAGTTTAAGACTTAAACCGCTCGGCCACACAGTCGCCGTTTATAATTTTATTATTTATCGAAGCTAATTTCACAGTTAAAATGATCGAAGCGCGAAACAAAGAAGACATCGGTTGTACTATTTTATCGATAGAAATTTTTTGGAAGATATTCCCTATTTTTATGTTCTCCTAATGTTAAGGCTATTAGCTGTCACACTTGACTAAAATTCTAAATTTACTTCTTCAGTTATTATATTCTCCTATTAAAATGATCGACTTTTGACGACAAAAATGGCAAAGGGTTAAGCAAAAAGTCTTCTAAACTCTTACTATAAGTCTTTACTTGAAATATTACTGAAATTAGGTCAAAAATAAAGATTATGGGTTATTTTGTATCTGGGAATAATAATGGGTAAGAAGATGTCCCGTAAAACTTTTAGAAAAATACGGAGAATTTGAGTCCCTCCGTTGTAAATCTTTAAAATCTATACCTGCTCAAAAATATATCCTCCATTTACAGACCCACAAAAGATCTTTTCACAGTTTATATAGGGGAAGGTCAACAATAGAGAAAGCTGTAGTAATTACCACAACTCCTGAACTTTAATTTTATCTTGGTCAAAGATAAATTTTTATAGATATAATATAGCGGAAAATTTGGGAAACTGTTCGAGCCTCTTGTCTTTTATGTTACCCTAATATAAAAATCGGCAAAATTGACTTCCTCAAAAATTATCAAAATAAAAAGATATTTTGATTAAATAATAATATTTAATTTACTAAATTTTGAAACTAATATGTCCAATATAGGTTTCGGAGATAATTTTTTTGTCAACTAAATAATTTCGGAGTATTTTTTGTTTATGCTATATATATTCGCTCCGCTCTTATCGGTTTTCCGGAAAATCAAAATTTCTTCCTTTTTTCTATGTGTCCCCAATAGAGTGGAAACATGAAATTGTTTAATATTCTTCTAATTTTGATTTTTAAATCCCATCACATTTTAACAGACGTGAAATTGAAAAGTGAATTTTAATTTCAATGCTTATGACCTATAATTATACACTGTAACCGAAGCGGCAAACAAAACTATTTTGGGTAATATTTTGTTAAATTTAAGTCGACAATCATTAATTTTTGACTTCTTATTGAGTAAAATCTTGTAGAAAATCAACATTTTTTTGTAATACCTGGGAATGTACAGTCACCAAACATACAAGCTTACAAAACGTACACTGCCGCCCTATAGCGTAAAAATTTGGGAAACTGTTCAAGCCTTCTTATCTTTTATGTTACCCTAATGTAAAAATCGCCAAAATTAGCTTGGCTTGTCCCCAAAAATTATCAATACCAAAAAAATGAAAAATATGCTGACTCAAAATAACACCTGGAGTTTCCAACAGTTTTCCTATTTCAAAGCCCACTTGCAATAGATTTTTATACTTGCTCGAATTTTCTTTATTGAAATCCTTATAAAATATTTGATTGGTAATATAAAAAAAAATTACTTTGATTAAATAATAATATTTCATTTTTAACATGTTTATTTAAAAATTTTTTATAAAGTAAAATTAACATTGTTAGTTTTTCCTGTAATTTTAATCTTAATTTAAACTTCTTTGTGTTGATTTGAAAGGATAAGTGTTAAATTTACACATTAAATTGTTAATTATCTTCTAATTTTTTATTTATAAATCCCTTCAATTAATTCTTGTTTTTCATGATACCTGAGAATGTACAGTCTCCAAACTTACAAGCTTACAAAATTCACAGATATTGCCGCCCTATAGCGAAAAATTTGGGAAACTGTTCAAGCCTCTTATCTCTTATGTTACCCTAATGTAAAAATTGCCAAAATTGGCTTGGCTTGTCTCCAAAAATTATCGATACCAAAAAAATGAAAAATATGCTAATTCAAAATTACACCTGGAATTTCCAACAGTTTTTCTCTATTTTTAACAAGTTAATTTTAAAATTTTTCACATTTTTTATAATGTAAAATTAACATTTTTAGTTTTTCCTGTAATTTTAATTTTAATTTAAACTTCTTCGTGTTGATTTGAAAGGATAAGTGTTAAATTTACACATTAAATTGTTAATTATTATTTCAATTTTGATTTTTAAATCCCATCAATTATTTCTTGTTGAATAAAATCTTCTAAAAATCATCATTTTTTTTTGTGATACCTGGCAATGTACAGTCTTCAAACTTACAATGCTGCCCGATAGCGGAAAATTTTGGAAACTGTTCAAGCCTTCTTATCTTTTATGTTACCCTAGTGTGAAAATTGACAATATTAGCTTGGGTTGTCTCCAAAAATTATCAATACCAAAAAAATGAAAAATATGCTGATTCAAAATAACATCTGGAGTTTCCAGCAGTTTTTCTCTTCCAAGCCTGTTTGCGATAGATTTTTATACTTGCTAAAATTTTTTTTCTTCAAATTCTTATAAAGAATTCGATTAGTAATACCGAAAAAATATTTCGATTAAATAATAATATTTAATTTTTAACATGTTAATTTAAAAATTTCTTCACATTTTTTATGATGTAAAATTAACATTTTTAGTTTTTTCTATAATTTTAATATTAAAAGATATCTTCATCTAAACTTCTTCGGGTTGATTCAAAAGGATAAGTGTTAAATTCATACATTAAATTCTTAATTATTATTTTAGTTTTGATTTTTAAATCATATCAATCATTTCTTGTTGAATAAAATCTTCTAAAAAATCATCATTTTTTTTTTGTGATACCTGGAAAAGTACAGTCTCCAAACTTACATTGCTGCCCTATAGCGGAAAATTTGGGAAACTGTTCAAGCCTCTTATCTCTTATGTTACCCTAATGTAAAAATTGCCAAAATTGGCTTGGCTTGTCTCCAAAAATTATCAATACCAAAAAAATGAAAAATATGCTGATTCAAAATAACATATGGAGTTTCCAACAGTTTTTCTTTTCCAAGCCTACTTGCAATAGATTTTTATACTTGCTAGAATTTTCTTTATTCAAATTCTTATAAAAAATTCGATTAGTATTATGAAAAAAATATTTCGATTTAATAATAATATTTAATTTTTAACATGTTAATTTCAAAATTTTTCACATTTTTTATAATGTAAAATTAACATTTTTAGTTTTTCCTGTAATTTTAATTTCAATTTAAACTTCTTCGTGTTCATTTGAAAGGATAAGTGTTAAATTTACACATTAAATTGTTAATTATTATTTCAGTTTTGATTTTTAAATCCCATCAATTATTTCTTGTTGAATAAAATCTTCTAACAATCATCATTTTTTTTTGTGATACCTGGCAATGTACAGTCTTCAAACTTACAATGCTGCCCTATAGCGGAAAATTTGGGAAACTGTTCAAACCTTCTTATTTTTTATGTTACCCTATTGTGAAAATTGACAATATTGGCTTGGGTTGTCTCCAAAAATTATCAATACCAAAAAAATGAAAAATATGCTGATTCAAAATAACATCTGGAGTTTCCAACAGTTTTTCTTTTCCAAGCCTACTTGCAATAGATTTTTATACTTGCTAGAATTTTCTTTATTGAAATTTTTATAAAATATTTGATCGGTTATTTAAAAAAAAATATTTTAATTAAATAATAATATTTAATTTTTAATATGTTTATTTAAAAATTTTTATTTTGTAAAATTAACATTACTAGTTTTTTCTGTAATTTTAATCTTGTTTCAAACTTCTTTGTGTTGATTCAAGAGATTGAGTGTTAAATTTACACATTAAATTGTTAATTATCCTCTAATTGTTGATTTATAAATCTCATCAATTATTTCTTGTTTTTCGTGATACCTGAGAATGTACAGTCTTCAAACTTACAAGCTTACAAAATTCACAGATATTGCAGCCCTATAGCAAAAAATTTGGGAAACTGTTCAAACCTCTTATCTCTTATGTTACCCTGATGTAAAAATTGCCAAAATTGGCTTGGCTTGTCTCCAAAAATTATCAATACCAAAAAAATGAAAAATATGCTGATTCAAAATAACATCTGGAGTTTCCAACAGTTTTTGTTTTCCAAGCCTACTTGCAATAGATTTTTATACTTGCTAGAATTTTCTTTATTCAAATTCTTATAAAAAATTTGATTGGTAATATAAAAAAATATTTTAATTAAATAATAACATTTAATTTCTTGAATTTTTGAACTAATATGTCTTATATAGGTTTCGGAAATAATTTTTTCATCAATTAAATTATTTTGTCGCTGCCAATTATTGTTCGGTATTTTAAATTCCTACAGAATGTCTGAATTTCAGAACACGTAATTTTTTTACAGTAACTTTTTTGTTGAAAAAAAGTTTTCTAGATTTGGGAAAAAATAATTTTGAATGAAAATTCGCAAGTTGTCTGTTTAAAAATTTTTTTTTAAATTGCAAAAACTTTTTTTCAACAAAAAAATTAATGTGAGAAAAATTTATATTTCTTGAACTAAGATATAAAATTGTTTAAAATTTTCAACAAATTAATTTCTTCACAAAATTTATTTTATGATGTGAAAATTGCACATTTTTTCTAAAAGAAATTTTTTCTCTTGATGTAATGCTAAATTTACATTTTTAACATGGTAATTTACGAAATTTTTTTTTATTTTTCATAATGTATAACTAACATTTTTAGTTTTTTCTATAATTTAAATTCTGCGATAAATAAAACCTGAAATTAAATGAATAAAAACCTTTTTTCTTCACGAACAGTAGAAGCATTGGTTGTTCTGTTTTAAGATCACTCTATTTTAAACTCCTTCTGATACATGTTTCAGTCACACTCAGTTACTCTGAATATCAACACACACCAAACGTATTCTTATTATCATCAAGCCTTTGTTATTCTACAAATTACTCATTAACTATAATAATAATAATAAGAAATACCCAATAATTAACTTATCAAAAATGTTAGAACCACAAGCTACGGAAAATCTTATCCGACAACACTTAAAAGAACATAATCTACTGAAAAGTAAAGAAGATCAAGTATGGGAAATTCGTAATTCAAAAGTAAGTGGCCGTGGATTATTTGCTAAGTGTGATATAAAACAGGGTGAGTTAATATTCATTGACACGCCAATGATCATTGGACCACGTTGCTATCAGAAATATCTTCCCATGTGTATCAACTGCTATAAATCCGGATGCACATTGTTCTCCTGTGACCGAGGTTGCGGCCTCCCAATATGTTCTAATGAGTGTGAAAACTCTAGGAGTCACATAGAGTTTGAATGTGAACGGCTGCAAAGTTGGCAGCCTACTTGCGGAAGTATGTGGTCCATGGAACTTCTTCAGGCAGTGGTTCCAATCAGATCACTTTCATTGTCTTCGTATCAAAGAGACCTTGTTCGTACGCTTCAACAACATGAAGGTCCACTACATGGCCGTGAGGTTGTAAAAAATTCAAGCTAATACACTGAAAAAAAATTAATTCAAGAGAAAAATTTTTGAACCAAGTGAAATTTACAGTCAAGAAAAATTTCTTGACTTAAGAATTTTTTTACTGAAAATTTAAAGAACTTTACTTAATTTAAACTTTACTTTAAATACTTTATGAGAACTTTACTTTGAATTTAAAGAACTTCATTTTCTTGATTCAAATTAATTTTTTTTTTCTAAACTAATTTAGTATAACATTAAAGTTAGCAGTCACTTGACCATTTTTTTATTTTTTTTTTCAAGAATTAAATTTGTTCTGAAAAATTATTTTAAAAAATTGCATTTTTAATTTTTTAAAAATTCTATATGTCAATTATTTTTTCCATAGTTTATTTGTAACAAAAATTCTTAAAATTATTAAATATCTACTAAATTAATTTTCAAAATTTTTTAGATATAAATTATTATAACTAGCAACTTTGCAGTCACTATGTGACTGCCGTGACTTGTGAATTATAAATAAATAAAATTTTGCTTCATTAAATACTGACTTTTGTTAAATCGTACTGTAATTTTTTAACTATTGATGTTTTTAACGGTATAAGCTCATCTCGATGTTATACTCATCAAGAGCTTTCATTTGAGTACCCACTTGCATTTTTGATATATTTTTCATAAATACATATATATAATATATATATAAATATATAAAATATATGAAAAATTGATGTGGGTACTCAAATAAAAGGTCTCGATGAGTGTAATGTCGGGGTGAGCTTATATCTTTAAAAATATGATTACTTTAGAAAATGCAACATGACATTTCTTAATTATTGAGTTTTTTAAAGATGTAAGCTCATCCCGACATTACACTCATTGAGACCTTTCATTTGAGTACCCACTTGCATTTTTTATATATTTTTCATATATACATATATATAATACATATAAATAGATAAAATATATGAAAAATTGATGTGGGTACTCAAATGAAAGGTCTTGATGAGTGTAATGTCGGGGTGAGCTTATATCTTTAAAAATATGATTAATTTAGAAAATACACTGTCATTTCTTAATTATTAACTTTTTTAAAGATATAAGCTCATCCCGATGTTCCATTCATCAAGAGCTTTCATTTGAGTACCCACATGCATTTTGATATATTTTTCATACATACATATATATATATATATATATATATATATATATATATATATATATATATATATATATATAAAATATATAAATAAATGAAAAATTGATGTGGGTACTCAAATGAAAGGTCTCGATGAGTGTAACATCGGGATGAGCTTATATCATTAAAAATGTCAATATTTCACAAGATAAAAGGTAATTTCTTAATTATGTATCCAGAGATATAGAATTTTTGAATACAGCCTAAATATTTATCATAATAAATTGACTATCGGTGAGAATGATACACTGATAAAAAAATTAACTTGACTCAAGAGCCAAAAATCTTGAACCAGGAATACCATTTTGAAGAAAATGATTTCTTGAGTCAAAAGAATAAATTCTTGACTCAACAAAAATTTACTTGAATAAAGAATAATTTCTTGATTCAAGAATTTATTCTCTTGACTCATGAAAATCATTTTCTTCAAAATGGTATTCTTGGTTCAAGATTTTGGCTCTTGAGTCAAATTAATTTTTTTATCAGTGTATGAAACCTTGAAAAGGCACAAATTTAAGTCAAGATCTTTGCAATGACACTAAATTTCACTAAAAAAACCGATTTTATCATATGACTATCCTGGACACAAAATTTTTCTTATTCTCTTAATAATATAGATTATATATATATTTATTGTATAAAAAAATCATTAATTATTTCTTCGATATTTTTCTAGATAGAACTGCTGAAGAAAAATATTTCAAAAGCAATCGATCCAGAGGACGAAGAACTTATGCTCCAAGTATGTCGTGCATTTGATACTAACGCATTTGAAACAGCTATACGTGTTGACGACAAGACTTCGATAAGTCTTCGAGGTCTCTATCCTCTAGGAGCATTGATAAATCACTCTTGCTTACCAAATACCCGGCACTATTTCAATGATAGAGGGTTTATGTTCACGCGCGCTACAGTTCTTATTAAAAAAGACGAAGAACTTACGGGAACTTACGTTGATTTAATTTGGGGTACTATTTTACGAAGAAAGTATTTGCTTTTTTCTAAACACTTCGAATGCTGCTGCAAAAGATGTGCAGATTCTACGGCAAGTTATTTATTTGTTTATAAATTTTTAATTAAGAAATAATTTTTATTAAAATTTTATTTAAAAGGAATTTGGAACTAACATCAGCGCTCTGAGATGTGCTAATTTAAAATGCTTTTCATACATTTTTCCTGATGATCCATTGAATTTTAAAAGTTCTTGGACTTGTCGTGATTGTAATGTCAAAGTTTCTAGTAAGCAAGTATGTTTTTTTTTTTTTTTCTAATATTTGTACTAAAAAAAATTTATTTAGTTCAAGAATTTTTTTTAGTTGATAATTTAGGACAGAAAAAAAATTATTATAAATAATTTTTTTTCTTCTTTTTTATAGATTGAATCAATTTATTCGGCACTTAATACGATGATCAATAATGTTCTAAGTGAACCCCCTCGAAATCTTTTGGAGTTTATTGAAGGTGAGTTAAAAATTCTCGTACCTCCGGTCAATCATCTTTTGTTGGATATGAAGTTTCACGCAGTGTCTTTTTTTGGACGGACTGAAGAACTTGAATGGAAAAGTAAGTATTTGAGAAGCATAATGTTGATTTATATTAAATTTCATGAAAAATATTACACTTAAAAAAAAATTAACTGGAAGCAATAAAAATATTTTGTGGTTTTAGATTTGTCGGATAAGGAGCTTGAGTTGAAGGCTCAGTATTGCAATGATTTAATAAAAATATTAGACCAATTGGGGTGTGGTGATTGTCAAAAAAAAGGTAGACAAATAATAATAAACAATGAAAGAAGAAATATTTATGAATTTATACGGTTTAATTTAATTATAGGTTTGATTCTTAATGAACTTTATTGCACAAAAAAAGAGCAACTTTCGCGAAAATTAAGCAGTGATAAAGAAGAAATCAAATTGGTAAAAATTATCACAATTATTATTATTACACTGTAAAAAAAGCGGTGTTAAAATGGACTCATTTCAACACCGCTATGTAACTGTACTATTGTATTAACACCGGTGTGGCCGGTGCTCTTTGCGGTGCTAAAAATCCGGTGTTAAGCCGGTGTAATATCGGTATAACCGGTGTAATACCGGTGTAACAGTAGAATAAATTTACACTGTATCGGAGTATGAATATTACATGATCCATAAAACACAATTAATATTCAATATTTATCAAATTGAGACAAGTAATATTTATTTAAGAATTTTCAATTTATAAAATTACTCATAAATCGATTTAATGAATGTTATACAACAAGTTAAATAGTATTTACAATATTAAATGTTTAGGAACAATATAATAATTATTTTTATCGTAACCATGATGTTTCTCATAATATAATGGATTTTTTAAACATGACAAATCTACAGCTGTGCAAAAATAAATTATCTATATGAAAATTAATTAAAAAAACGTTCAAAATTGTTGTAAAATTGTTCTAAAAATGTTTCAAATTTGTTGTAAAAACACTCTAAAACTGTCCAAAAAATGTTCCAAAATTGTCTCAAAAATATCCGAAAAATGTCTCAAATGTATTCAAAATTTGTTCTCAAATAGTTAAAAAAAGGTTTTAAGATTATTCAAAAAAGGTCCCACATAAGATTTAAGGACAAAATTTCAACTAAATTGCTTCAAATAAATTGCATTGATTCTAAAATTATCTTAGAAGTATTCCGAAAATCTTAAAAAAAATACTTAAAAGTTATGAAATAATTATTAAAATCCACTATTTTAGAGTTTCCGATTATCTATATGATGTCCTAAAATTGTCCTTTAATAATGGTGTTAAAGTAACACGGATCAAAAATTTACTCCGAGAGAATTTCACACCATTATTTCACACTACACAGCCGTGTAAAATGCTCTGGGTCCATTTTTACATCGAAATTTTTTACATTGTATTTATTTTAATCAAAAACTTTTATCTACTTTATATTTTATTATTTTAAACTTTCTAAATTAAATATTAACTTTTTTTGATTATTTATTTTCAATTATTAAACATAAAAAGTTTAATTATAAAAATTGTGTTAGTTAAAATATTATCAAAACCGGAAAATTTATAACACCGATTTAACACCGAAAAAAAATATTTACACCGCGACCGGTGTTACTGCTACACCGATTTCGGTGTTGAATTTAACACCGGAATTTTTAACACCGATTATTGTTATTATTATTAATACCATCTCAAATATTTTTATTTTTATTGTGATATTTAATTTTGTTTTTTAGAAAATTAATAAGGAGCTTACAGAAATAGCGGACAAAGTTAAAAAAATTCTAGAATGTGACTTTGAAGCTGCAGATGATTTTAAAAATTTGAATGTATCAAATGATTAAGTAATGTTGTTAGTTTATTATTAGCATGTGTAATTATAACAACTATACTCTTGTTGTTGAATAGCATTTACTAGATGTTATTTTTCTGATATTAATATACAGTACAAAATAAGAATTTGTTGAAATTATTTTACTCTGAAATCAACAGAAATTTTTTTAATTATTATAAAATAAAAATTATTAAATAAAATTCCACAAATATAAATTAAGAAAAATTATAAGGATTTTCAAAGATATTTTTTAATATAATTGATTTTTTATAAAAATTTCAAAAGTTGTCAGATATTGGCTGATTTCAGTATCATAAATTTTTAAAACATTAAAAATTATGTAAATTAAAGTATGTTAATATAAAATAAATAAAATAAGCATATAAGCAAGTGAATTTAAATAATTAAGAAAAATAAATTATGAAAATATACGCCTAACATATGAATTTTAAAAAATAAGCGTTTTTCTTCCTGGCTACCAGATAGCGGAGTTGACGGAGGAAAATTTCGTAATAAATTCTAATTGGTTGATTTAAAAAAAGTTTTAGGTGCATTCGCCTGAAGTTTTTCATGGAAACTGTCAGGAAATGTGAAAACTATATATATGGAAGGAAATTGTACACGCGTGGATTTGGAATAGTAACGTCGGTCCGAACAGTTCTTTCTTCCTGCTCAAATCGTTTGTAATACGTTTAAAAATAATCACGAAATAATTTTTGGATATCGTGAAAATTAAGTTAGTCAATTATTAATAGTTATAATTATATTTTAAAATTATAGATTTATTTTATTTTATTAAAAATTTTTAAAATGGTTAATGACGTTGATAAACATTCAGTTCACACATTAGTGTTTCGATCTTTAAAAAGAACTCACGATGCGTTTCTCAAGAATAAAGGACTTTTACCTCCAGTGGATCCAAAATCGTAAGTATTTTTTTTATTAATATTTTCAGAATCACCTGAATTTTTTTTAGTTCAAAATATTAAATTTTCTTTAAAAAATTTTATTTTAAGATAAATTCACGATAATTATGAAAATTTTTTTTAAAGCATTAAGGTAGTACCCTCGCCAAAGTCGTTTTCTTAGGATTTTTTTTTAATTTTGGTAGATTAATGTTCATATAATTCTTCGTCGATTGGCGCAATTTGAGAATTTTTTACTATCTAGTTTCCGAGGTATTTAATTTTAAAGTTTGAGTTTTGAACGCTCTTATACATTACGGTATACGGGATATCGAAAAATTTACCTACAAACATTTTTATATCTTAGAAACTTTTCTTAGGATCTTTTTAAAAAACTAGAGTAACGTTAACTAACAACTAAACAATTAAAAAATTCATTGATAATTACCACACAGTTTCAGAGATATTTATTAATAAGTAATGAAAAATTTACCAGACTTTAACTGAGGAGGGGATACGTTAATAAAGCTGTGGCAACAGCGCAAGTTTTGTTAGCCGCGAAAGAAGTATGAGACGCGCATGCGCTGACAAATTTGAAAAGTTTAATTTACGTTAGGTGTAATATTACTTATAGTTATTAATTTTATTTATTTGAAAAAAAAAACTATGATTATTTTATGAAAATAAGTATTTTTTTATGATACTAAAGTTAGCCAACATTTTTAATTTTTTGACTTTTTTTTAATAATTAAATTAGAAAAAAAAAAAATTTTTTTATATTGCATTTACAGTTTTTGAAGTTTTTTTCAAGTGAAATTTCTTTTTTATTTTTTTATAATCATTTTTTCAATAAAAAAAAATTCTAAAAATTTTTAAATGTCGGCTGAATTAATTTTAATTTTTTTTATATTTATTAAAAATTCAAAAAGTTAACAATTTTAATATAATAATATATATTAATCTTTCAATGTATGTAAATAAATAAATAAACGCATGTATCAAAACAGAGGTAAGTCTACAGCCAGTCCAAAACATTACAGTATAACCACTATAAAATATCGGGTTGCGGTCAACTAGTCAGATCGACAACATTCCAAATTATTAAGACTCTAGAAAATTTAAAATTCCGCTACATTCAAAGTTTATAAAATACATTAGCTTAAATAGAATAACAGCCGAAAAACAATTTTGTAAATTATAAAACACCGGGTTATCGAATAAAAGTAAATATAAATCTTATATTCCTCAAGAGTTAAAATTAATTTGATTTCGAAAAAGGGTTGTTCCGACGTATATTCATCCGAATACTCACCTATCCGAATAATGATTCGGCCGAAAATTACTCATCCAAAAAATTGGAAATTTTTTTTAGATGGTCCACCTTTACAATCATGAAATTTGAGTGTTTTCCATACATGCTTGTAAATTAAAATAAAATTAATTTTCAAAAATTAATTAATTTAAAATTAATTAAAAAAAATTTCTAATCTAAATATAAAATTATTTACATTTTTCGGCTAAATGAGTGTTCGTCTGTTCATTCATTTTGGCGTATAAATTTTCGTTGTTATCCTAATATAAAATTCCTAATATAAAATTGAGTTCCTAATATAAAATTGAGATGAAATGTATGTGGCATCAAACTATTCGTAACGTGATTGGTCGAATATATCATAAGCATGAAAATATATGCAAATGCTACAGTCAGGCGCGCGCTTGCGCGCGCAAATTCAAATTCTAGTGTTTTTTAATTTATTGAGACTTTGTAACTTTGAAAGATTCTATTAATATAGCTTTAGATTTTTCTTTATTTAAGATTATATTTTTCGGAATTTTAAAATTTGTAAAATTAATTATTTTAAATTACATTTAATATTTACTTTCTAAGTTCTAGTAATTTATTAATTCGGAATGTTGTTAGTCTGACTAGTTGACTGCAACCCAAAATATCTTAACGCTCACGCAGTGTTGCCAGACTTTTCAAACGATCAGTATCTCCTTCGTGATTGGCTGAAATAAGTACATAAACAGCAAAAAGTTTTAGGCTTGTCAATAATGGCTATCTGGTATGTGTACCGTACACTCTGGCGTAAACTTTTGACGACGGAAGTCGCGAGGGTACTACCTTAAATGCTTAAAAAAATGTATATTGACCAAAAATCGTCATTGAAATTAGTCCAAATAAGTTAAGCGATTTTTCCTTATTTTCTACATGAAAAAATAAACAATTAAAAAAAAAATAAATTTTCAAAAATGTTCATTTTTTTATCATTAATAAAAAAAAAATTTTTATCGAAAAATTGAAATTTAGTTAATTTTATTTTTTGATAAATTTTATAAAAAAAAATTTTTTTAATGGTTGTTATTTTTATACGTTGGAGTAAACATTGTTATCATTTTCTTCACAAGTAAAAAAATTGTAAAATATTCTTTGATCATATATTTTATATATTAATAATGTTTAATACTAATCAATGATGTAAATCAAGAGAGATACTGATTTTTTTTTTATTTTTACAGATATGAAAGCATAAAACGCATTAAAGCTAGAAGTCAATACGGTGATATTGTTTCTAAAGTAAAAAGTCAACCTCCAGTACCTAAAAAACCTGAAAATAATAATGGAGAACCACTTCCACCAGGTGGTGAGTATTTTAAAAAATTTATAATTATTTTATTTTATATTTTTCAGTCAATTTAATGATATTGAAATTAAGAAACATGTAATAATTTTTAGAATTTTTTTAACGAGTAAATTATAATACGAAAAATTTATTTTAAAAATTCCATCCTTAAAAGCTCTAAAAAAAAAAATAAATGCTATTTTTTATAAATAATATTCTAGTCGTAGTTTATTCAGGGCCAGTTTTTGAATTCGAGATAAAATTTTATTTTATGCTAATATATACCTATATATTTTATATATATAGATTAAGGTGTGCCAAAAATTTTAACTTGAGTAATGGACTTCTTAAAACTGGAATTTTGAGTTCCGCTTTTAACAGGACCCGTGTAAAAAAATCGTCTTAAAATTGTCCTTTGCTTAAGATCTTAAACATGACACAAACCAAGACTATTTTAAGACGCCAAAAAAAAAAAAAATTCCGAGCGCAGATTTTTGAAAATTTGATTCTCGAATTTGTTGTGAAAATTAATTTTTAGACATTTTTTAGACGATTTTACGACTTTCTAACCGCAATATTTTTGAGTAAGATGTTTTTAAATTGAATTTAAAATTGTTAAAAACATCTCACTCAAAAATATTGCGGTTAGAAAGTCGTAAAATCGTCTAAAAATTAATTTTCACAACAAATTCGACAACCAAATTTTCAAAAATCTGCTCTCGGAATTTTTCTTTTTTGGCGTCTTAAAAGAGTCTTGGTTTGTGTCACGTTTAAGATCTTAAACAAACGACAATTTTAAGACGATTTTTTTCACACGGGGAGTTGTGTGTTTGGGTATTTCCTGAGATATTTTGAGCATAAGGGATTTATTTGATTTTCACATAATTTTTTAACAGGAGTTTTATGCCTAAACAAAACTCCTGTTAAAAAATTATATAAAAATCAAATAAATCCCTTAAGCTCAAAATATTATATCTCAAGAAATGCCCAAATACAACTCCTGTTGAAATCGGAACTCAAAATTCCAATTTTAAGAGGTCTATCACAGAAGTTGAATTTTGGAACACCCTAATATAGATATACTAGCAATAATAATTTTATCCTGGATATAATTTTATCTTGGATTGAAAAACTGGCCCTTAAAAAAATAAAAAATATTACCAAGTGTCATTCAATTTAAATTCTTAAAATAAAATATAAATCCTGATTTTTTAAATCTAGAATACTCTTAAAAATTTTTTATTATCAGACGACTCATACGTGGACACTCAAAATACTTCAGCTTTGGTATCAACAAATTCGTCCGGACCATTAGTTGCACCTGCGACAAAATCATCAAACACAGTCGCAATTCCCAGGAGACAAGCACCAGTTTCACTAAAACCTAAGTGGCATGCACCTTGGAAATTATACCGGGTAATCAGTGGACATCTTGGATGGGTGAGATGTTGTGCCGTGGAACCAGAAAACCGTTGGTTTGCAACTGGTGCAGGTGATAGAATCATAAAAATTTGGGATCTGGCCAAGGGCAGTCTGATGATTTCATTGACTGGACACATCAGCACAGTAAGAGGTCTAGCGTTTTCCCACCGGCACCCGTACTTGTTTTCATGCGGTGAAGATAAGCAAGTGAAATGCTGGGACCTGGAGACCAACAAAGTGATCAGACATTACCATGGTCATCTCTCAGCAGTCTACAGCATGGCACTTCATCCCACACTTGATATTTTGACAACAGCAGGTCGAGATTCCACGGCAAGAGTTTGGGATATGAGGACCAAAGCTAATGTTCATACTTTAGTTGGACATACTAATACAGTAGCCAGCGTAGTTAGTCAAGCTGCTGAACCCCAGATCATCACTGGTAGCCACGATTCTACCATTAGGTTGTGGGATTTAGCTGCTGGTAAATCTATGGCTACTCTGACTCACCACAAAAAAAGTGTTCGTGCTCTTTGTTTACATTCTACGAGGTAAGTAATTTAATAAAATTCTTTCATAAATAAATATTCATTAAATAATTTAATTGAAATTGAGACATGTGATAATTTTTTTAATTTTTTTAACAGATAAATTTTAAAAAATTCCAACTTTAAAAGCTCTCAAAAATTATAAATAAATTTTTTTTAAAAATAATATTCTAGACCTAAAAAAAATAAATAAAAAACTTGTCAAGTGTTTGCTAATTTCAGTATCATTTAATTTAAATTCTCAAAATATAAATTGTAAGTAATTTAATATAATTACTTAATGAATAAATATTCATTAAATAATTAAATTAAAATTGAGACATGTGATAATTTTTTTAACAAATAAATTTTAGTAAGAAAAATTTATTTCAAAAAATTCTATCTTTAAAAGCTCTTAAAAATTACAAATACAATTTTTTAAAAATAATATTCTAGACCTGAAAAAAACAAATAAAAAACTTGTCAAGTGTTTGCTAATTTCAGTATCATTTAATTTAAATTCTCAAAATATAAATTGTAAGTAATTTAATAAAATTACTTAATGAATAAATATTCATTAAATAATTAAATTAAAATTGAGACATGTGATAATTTTTTTAACAAATAAATTTTAGTAAGAAAAATTTATTTCAAAAAATTCTATCTTTAAAAGCTCTTAAAAATTACAAATACAATTTTTTAAAAATAATATTCTAGACCTGAAAAAAACAAATAAAAAACTTGTCAAGTGTTTGCTAATTTCAGTATTATTTAATTTAAATTCTCAAAATATAAATTGTAAGTAATTTAATAAAATTATTTAATGAATAAATATTCATTAAATAATTATATTAAAATTGAGAGACGTGATAATTTAAAAAATTTTTTTAACAAATAAATTATAATAAAAAAAATGTATTTTAAGAAAATTCCATCTTTAAAAGCTCTCAAAAATTATAAATATAATTTTTTAAAAATAATTTTCTAGACCTAGTTTATTTAAAAAAAAAATAAAAAAGTTTTCAAGTGCCTGCTAATTTCAATGTCATATTAAATAATATACCTGACAAAAATTGAAAAATTATTTTCTAACGCTTAATTTTTTCAGATACATGTTTGCATCCGGAGCACCAGACAACATTAAAACATGGAAGTGTCCAGAGGGAAAATTCATCCAAAATCTATCGGGACACAATGCTATAATCAATTGCTTAGCGGTCAATGCTGACGGTGTAATGGTCTCTGGCGCCGATTGTGGATCTATGAACATGTGGGATTTCCATACGGGGTACAATTTCCAACGCCTGACTCCTCCAGTGCAACCAGGCTCTATGGATAGTGAAGCTGGGCTTTTCAGTGCCACTTTCGACATGTCTGGTTCGAGATTGATAATGACTGGAGCTGACAAAACTATAAAGCTGTTCAAGGAGTGTGAGGATGCTGTAAGTATAATTTTTTTATTATTCTTCTTTGGAAGCATTCATTTTAATTATTGAAAAACAAATTTATTTAATGATTTATTATTGTTAATTTTACTAATCACTGACTTCTTTGTTAATTTTTTTTGTAGACCGAAGAGAGCCATCCCATTAATTGGAAGCCAGAGATAATAAGACGAAAAAAGTTTTAAGTAAATAAAAAATAAGTTTAATTTAAAAAAAGAAAATTATTAATATTTAATTAATAAAAAAAAATACTGCTAGTTTGTAAATAACTTTGTACATATAAATTGCTGTATTAATTTTTGAATGCATTTCATACAAAGCAAAAATAAAATTTTAATCATTTTGAAATAAAAAATCATAGAAAAAAAATTTTTTTAATTTTTAAAGCTATGTAAAATCAATAAAATGAGATACTGTAAAAGTCCATACTACGTTGCTATAAAATATTTTAATCTTTTGCCAACTAAATATACAGAATTGTCGAAAATTAATAAAACAATCAAAATTTAAGAAAAAATGGTTAGCAAATACACAGAATCAACTAATTTTTTAAAATAGTACAATCTTAGTTACCAAGTACAAAATTAAATAATGCTTAAAATATCAAAAACAAAATATAAAATAGATCGAAATTTAAATTGTAATTTTTTCTTGAAGGCTCATGAGAGAGTGACTCAATTAGTAATAAATATTATTGTTTATCATTAAGCATTAAGCCTCTCTTTTTCCCTACCCTATGTATACACAACCATTCGTCTCTGCAGGGATTATATGTAGTTATCAGAACAAAAACAGTTTCACTGTAAAAAAGTCGCGCCAAGTCCACGTTCATAAGATTATTAGGAAAAAAAAATTTTTTACAAAATAAAAAATAAAAAAATTAAAAAATCCAAGTAACCGATATGATTGTTTATGATTTTCGGAAAGTAAAAAAAATTTTATTGTAAATTTAAAAATTAAAAAAAAAAATTTTAGAACGTATTTAGTGTGCGTGGTTGCAAAATATTTTACTTTTAATGAAATTCGTAAAATCTATTTACTAGGACTTTAAAAAAATTGAAATACACAATGACGCACACCAAGTACGTTCTAAAATTTTTTTTTTAATTTTTAAATTTACAATAAAATAACTACATATGTAATTTTGCGATCAGATAGACAGACAGATGTGCTCAGCTTTCCATATGCTAGGACGATAACATATGATAAATCGTTCTTGGTCACGGCAGTTAGAGTTTGGAATTAGTTACCGGAGGAGATTGTGCAAATTATTGATTACAGTGAATTCAGATCAAAATGTTATGCATTCTTCTTATCTAGAGACGATATATAAACAATATTTAATTAATTAATTAATCTTACAGAACTTTTCTTTAATTATTTGCTTTGAATCAACGTCACATATTTTATTTCACAATATAATTTTAATTGTTATTATCATTTTGAAATAATCTTTATTAATATTAAATATCTTCGCGCCTTGTGGATTATATAAATGTTAAGAATATTTGTATAATTAGTGTAAGGCCCTTAGGGAGCTTTGGCTTCAGGGTCTAAATTTTTGAATAAATAAATAAATAAATAATAAATAATTTAAAATTCATATATAATAATTTATAATTTAGTTTCGATACAGTAAATCATAAAATTTTGCTAGATAAATTGTGGCGCAAAGGAATCAAAGGTCTACCTCATAAATTCATTGTAGATTATCTATCAGGTAGAGAACAATGTGTTAAATTAAATAATTGTTCTAGTGATTATAGAATAGTAAAAATTGGTGTTCCCCAAGGGACCATTTTAGGGCTTCTTCTCTTTATTATACACATAGATGATATATTTAATATCCTCCCTCCTAATGCTCTTGTATCATATGCTGATGATACAGTATTTCTGTGTAGTGGATGTAATTAGTTAGTAGTCGCAGATTGTTTGTCTGACTGGTCAAATAAACTAGATCAGTTAACGCTAAATTTAAATTTAAATATAATTGCCATATAAAATGGAACAAACATATCTCTGAACTAATGAAAAAACTCAAGTACTTTACCTTCCTCTTTTATAAATTAAGTAATTGGATAAACTCATGGATACTGAAAATCATTTATCATGGTCTATTTGAAAGTGTTATAAACTATGGAATTATAGCCTGAGGAGGTGCTTATGATAACACTTTAAAACCTATTGTAAATCTTCAAAATAAATTGTTAAGCAAAATGAAAAATACTGATGATTTGTTAGGACCACTGAAGATTAAACAATCTTTCATTGTCCAAGCTTTAACTTATTATTTTTATGAATGTAAAACTTTATACTCTGAGAGAATAATTAATACACGGTCTAGACAATTAACTCTACCAAAAATTAATAGAACACTAAGTACTAAAAATGTAATTTATATTGCAATAAAATTCTTCAATCTACTTCCAAATAATCTGAAAGCGCTAAATTATAATAAAAGGTTGAAAGCATATTGTGAGGTGGATAAGATCAATTATACTTTAATTGATGATAAGTGGTATTCTGTAAAAATTTGTAAAATTATTCTTACCATACTTTGTACACTACTTATTTAGTTAATCTAATATTATGTATTATATTTTTCTGGTGTCTATGCACAGGTGCTTTCTGCAACTCTATAAAATGTTTTTACCAGAAGTAAATAAATAAATAAATAAATAAATAAATTGTTACTTATAATAATAAATTACGTAATAATTTAGTATTCATGTAAATAATATTTATTATACAATTAGAATATAAGTATACTAATTACAATTTCTATTAAAAGTTTACAACAAATACAATGAAAGATTTACATAGAAAAGTCGCATTATCAATAATTGTTTATTTTTATTACACAATAACAATTGAAGATTATAGATCAATTATTCAAAAATTCAATTTAATTATAATATTAATTTCATTTTGTACTTTTTATAAAATATTCACTTCCTAGAATTCTAATTACTATTAATTCACTTACAAATTTATTTATAATCAAACCGTAAAGTGTCTATTTAAAAAAAAAAAAAAATTACTAATTACGCGTGGTGCAATAACAACTTAGCTTCTTCAAACAAACTAGTAAAAGGTTTAAGAACTTCCGGGTCATCATCTTGATATTTATCACGTCCATTAATCCTATAAAGACTATCATCAGCAATAACCAACCCCACCGGATCATTATTAATTTTTTCCCTAAAAAGCGCCGTGTGGATCATCGCAACATTATCAAGCAGCAACTCCCCATCCCCATCATATTTACTCTTAAGTTTATTAATAAATTCCTCCCCAGCATACTTAACAGAAATTCCAATCCTCTGAAAAATAGCTTTGCACTGCCAGCGACACTGAGCAGAATCTAAATTAGAAACTTGCCTCCTAGGCTGAGTCTCTTTAACCAAGCTCTCCCAATCAACACCCAGCGCATCACCCAAGCCCTTGCCACTAGTTTTGATATCTTCCTCCAACTCACCGTCTGAAATTTCCTCAAAGTCCATGGCCTCCATGTTATCCTCATCAATAGCCGTAGTAGCCTCCGGTTGTTCCTCCTTATCCTTATCCTTCTCCTTACCAATAAAACTATTAGCAGGCACAGTATTAGCAACACTAGCCACAGCAACACCCACAACAGGAACACCAGAATTAGCAGAATCATCAGTAATTTGTTCAGGCGAAGCCTTGCTCACCTGAACAACCTCATCATTAACCACCAAAGCTTTATTAACAATATCCTTATCATCAACCGACTTTTTATCCTCAGATTCTTCATCCTCCATATTAAGAATATCATCAGGATCATCACTGATGTCACTCAAATCACTCTCCGTGTGCCGAGTCAACGATTCCTCCAAGCAGGGTCGCTTCAATTCAACCCCAACCGGCTGCTCCAGTACTTTCGGCTCCAATATTATTTTTTCCTTAGAAAGGGATTTCTTCTGCAAGCTATCCGTAGATTTCTCGCGACTCCTCCTAGGCCTTCCCTCCGCCAACTCCATCAATTTTTTATTAATAGGCTCTTCCTTCATACTACCATGCAAAGAACTCTGCTTGGACCCATGACTGCCACAATCATCCCTAATTTCAGGAGTGTTATAAGGACGTCGTTTGGGATAAATATTCTCTCCAATATCCAGATCTTTGTGCCGGTCATTCCTATAAGAGCCCCTTATTGATTGATGAATCGGTTGGTTCTCCCAAGGCTTCCTAGCTTCATTAATCTTCCAATCAGCCATCGGGCTATCATACCTCTGAGGCCATTCTTCCTCATGAGCCTCAGACCTGGGAAGACTCTCCCTGTCCCAGTGATGATTCCTAGGCCGCCAGTCTCTCTCCTCCCAGTCAGGAGGATACACGCGATCTCTGCTGTGATCAGCCTCGTGATGCATGTCCCAATTATCATTACTACTCTCATCCCTAGCAGGACCAGGACGATGAGGAGGTAGTTTATCCCCGCTGTACATATGATGGTGCTCATCAAAAGGTCTCTCATTCTGAACCGGGTACCTAGAGGGCGGTGGTCTGTCATCATCACCAGCAGTCCCACCACCTCTACCACGTCCCCGTCGTTCATTAAACGGACTGTTGAATTTACGAGTCTCAATCGGCTTCCTGCGATCCTCCTCATGATGATAATCCAGGCGCACTGGCTCATCCTGCTGCTCCCAGTGATCAGCAGAGACTCTCGAATATCCGCGGTCAAAATTCCTATCAACCTCCATGCTTCTGCGAGGACTCTCCCGTCGGTCTAATTTAACCGAGGGAATTTCTTTCCTATCGTGCTCCAAGCTAGAGTGTCCTCCTCTTTCATACCTGGTCCCTCCCTGGACCCGGCGATGTCTTCCACCACCTCCTCTTTCATAAATAGCATCCCGTTCAGGCAAATGTTCACCACGAGAGACAGATACATTTTTATCAACAGGTTTTTCCAGCGAACGCTCTCGCGGAAAACGATCCAGTCTCTCCCGGTCGACATTTTTATGCACAGCTTCTTTGTCCATTGCACGGTCATACTTATTACCATCAAACCTCTGGGAAGAACTCTTGCTATCACGGTCAGACAATTTAATATCACCGCGACGATCTCGGGAATTATTTTTGTCATCCTTCATAACATTGTCTTTAATCCGGTCTTTATCTCTAATATAACGTGAATTTTTATCAACGCCACTGTTAATCCCTACAGTCAATTCACGATCGCGTTTCTGGGTGCAATCTTTGTCACGATCGCGCTGACGCTCTCGTGAAACATTACCCCGGTCTAATATATCATCGCGATCCTTGTCGCGTTGATCCGAGCGCATTTGAACACGATGACGCGAGTCATCTCCGCGGTTAAAATCTTTGTCTCTACGCTCACGACTCTTCGCGCGACTCCGACTATCTCCGTGATTTTTATCATCATCTCGGGAAGAGAGTATTTTTTTACTGTCTTCTTGATTAGACAACCGGGACTTTAGTTCACTTTTACGCGCATCCTCACGGTCTTTACTTCGGTCACGTTTGTGAACACTGTCACGATCTTTCCTCTCTAACTCCCGTGACTTGTTAGTCGACGAAGATGATGACGAGCAGGTCATAATAGCTGGAGATTTTTCGACATGACGAGCCGGAGTTACGTCACGTTTAGATCTAGAAGGCTTATCAGGAGTCCGACTGCGACGAAGTTTACTTGGCGTTTCTTTTAATTGCTTGGGACGTTCTATCGGCGGAGTTCGTGATATGTGATCTTTTTCTTTGGGCCTTACTTTAGGCCTTGCTTTGTCATCACTTTTCTTTTCTTCTCCTCGACTCTTACTTTTATTCTCCAGCTCTTTTCCAATTTTTTCAACATTTTTAAGACTTTTCGGAGCCTCTTTAGCGGCGCTGCTACTGTCTTCAGACTCACGGCCTTTGCGATAGTGGCGTTCACGTTCGCGCTCGTCTTTGCTGGATTTACCCTTGGGTGACTCACTGCGATTTCTTTCCTTAGTTTTAGTACTGTGAACTGCCACGGGAAGAGGCGACCGCGTCCTAGAAACTGAATTGTGTTTCCTTCCAACACTTACAGCTGCAGTGGCTTTCTTAGTTGGCTTAGAAACGTCTTTCTTAACTGGACTGTCGACTCTGCGCTTTTTTTTAACGGGAATTTTGTCGCTCTTACTACTATTAAGACGCTTTAATTTAAGCTTTTTTTTACCACGATCCTTGTCGTCTTCGTAGTCCGACGAGGCACTGTGGTGCCGCTTAGTTTTTATTTTCTTTAGTTTTTTATTGCGAGAATCGGACGTTGAGCTGGATGACGAGTCGTCGCTAGACGAACTGCTGCTACTGCTCGATGAACTGGAGCTACGTGAACTTGATGATGAACTCATTACGCGTTTTTTATGCTTTACTTTATCCTTGCCATGTATCTCTTTATCTTTCTTCATTTGTAATTCCAATTCGCGCTGCAGCAATTGACGCCTACGCTCCAGCACCTTTTCGTCCTCGTACTCCAGATCGGTTTGGTTCCACTCCTCAATGTTTAAATCGGGACTGTGTGATGTTTTCTTCACTACTTTTGATGTGATTCTTTTGAAAGGATCTTCCTTACCCTGTTAACAATTTTAATATTTTAGTAATTTTATATTGATAATTTTTATAACACTGAAGTTGACAGACATTAGAAAGTTTTTATGAATTTTATAACAATTAAATTGTTATGAAAAAAATTTAATAAAAAAATTCCACATGTGAAAATTAAAGAAAATTATCAGTGAAAATTTTTAGTAATGTAATTGATTTGTTATAAGAATTTAAAAAATTGACAATTGTCAGCTAACTCCAGTATCATTAATTTTTTATAGTCAATCAGAGTAATTTTGGATTTTCTGTAAATTATTTAGTCTCTAAAATGATCCCAATTTTTTTTTTTTATCAAATGAAAATTTAAATCTTTAAAAATATTTAAAAAAAATTTACAGCAAAAAAACTTATTAAATTAATGAATAGTTTTGAATTAAAAAAAAAATCAATATTATTCAAATATGCAATCACGCATTTTTTAAATGCTTCATTTTTTTATCCTACGACAAATAATCTCATTAAAAAATTAATATTTATAAATTAAAATAATTTTTTGACGTTGGATTTTGATGTTTAAAAAATTAATCATTTATTTTTTATATTTGATTTAATTATTAAAATAAAAATTTTACTCATGAAAATAATTTTTAAAAAATTATAAATTATTTTTTTCTAAAAAATAAACACTGACATTGAAGATTAGTCGTTGGATTAACTGACATGGAAGTAGTTAATAATTAATTACTAAAAATTTTTAACGCTTTATAGGTATTCGTTGCTAATCCAAATGAACCGAAGCTATTGGGAATTTTTTTTTTTATCAAATTAAAATTCAAATCTTTAAAAATATTAAAAGAATTTACAACGAAAAATCTTATTAAATTAATGATCTATTTTTTTTAATTAAAAAAAAATCAATATTATTCAAATATGCAATCACGCATTTTTAAAATGCTCCATTTTTTTTATCCTACGACAAATAATCTCATTAAAAATTAATATTTATAAATTAAAGTAATTTCTTAACGTTGGATTTTGATGTATAAAAAAATAATCATTGTTTATTTTTTAATATTTGATTTAATTATTAAAATAAAAATTCTATTCATGAAAATAATTTTTAAAAAATTATAATTTAAAATTTATTTTTCACCAAAAAATAAACACTGACATTGGAAATTAGCCGTTTGATTAACTGACATGGAAGTAGTCAATAAACCGAAGCCAATATTGGACATTTTTTTTTATTATTAA
This sequence comes from Cotesia glomerata, assembly GCF_020080835.1. Classification (NCBI taxonomy): domain Eukaryota; kingdom Metazoa; phylum Arthropoda; class Insecta; order Hymenoptera; family Braconidae; genus Cotesia; species Cotesia glomerata. The sequence goes on from NC_058167.1 coordinate 10,897,294, forward strand.
ATTAAAACTCAAATCTTTAAAAATATTAAAAGAATTTACTACAAAAAAAATTTATTGAGTTAATAATCAATATTTTTAAATTAAAAAAAAATCAATATTATTCGAATATACAATCACGTAAAACTAATTATTATAAAGACAATTATTTCAACATTAAAAATTATTATAATTCATTTTTTTTATAACTACATCTTCTTTTTTAATATAGTAAATTTTTTTTGTAAGAAAAAAAAATTGGAGTTTTTATTAAATTATTAAAAATTTTTAATTTCTATAATTGAAAAATATTTAAAATAAATTGACTTCTAGTGACGATGTGACTAGTTAAGGGGGATAGCCACTGTGATATTTCAAAAAAAATTTTTTTTTTATGAAATCAAAGTTTATAGATTCAAAAATATGTATCTAGAGTTTTATATGAAAAATAGTGATTTTTGTGACAACGTGTTAAATGACCATTGCACGCGTGGCGCTCCGACGAAAACGCGTTTTTCTCAAAACTACTTTTTTTTTTTTTAACTAGTGGGGTCTGTAATTTGCATAAACATGAACCGATTTGCAATTTTTTTTTTTTCCGTATTCGTCTACTCAGTAGTTATAGTTGTACGTAGGGGATTTCGAAAATTTTGATTTTTAAGATTTTTTAGATCTGTTTGAATCCAAAAAAATGAGAAAAAAAAACGAAAAAATTTTAAATATGTCGCCATTTTTTTTAAATCCAAATTTTCAAAATCCCCTACGTGGAACGATAACCACATGCATGCAGATTACAACGCAGTTTGGTTTTTTTGTTTTAGATAATCCGTTTTTTAGAGATCCCACCGTGGTGGGGGAAATTTTTTTGGTGTTCCACAAAAATGCTTGTAACTTTGTAACAACATGATATTTTTTAATCAAAATTTAGGAGAATGATCTTCAATGTATACTTTTTAAAACAAAAAAAAACCCAATCCCCAAATTCCTTTATTATCCGTCAAAAAAATTCCCGAAAATCACCTAGTTTTTCGATCCTCACAGTGGCTATCCCCCTTAATTAAAAATTTCTACAAAAAAAAAAAAAATCATAACAATCGATTTATTGGTTTATTTTTATAATAAAAATGAATAAAAAATGCTTCTTTTTATTTCTTCAAAACATAAAGTTGCTAAATTGTTAACTAACTAGTAAGAGATCATAAAAAAAATTAATTAAATTATCAACGAATTATTAAGGCTCAATATTTGTTAATTAAATATGAACCAATAAATTTGTTTTATTAAAAATAACTAATTAATTAATTTTAAAGAAAATTATCGCTTACTGTTAAACAGTGACTAGTTAAATATTTTTGATTAGCTTTTAACAAATACATTTCTTTATACCATTAATTAAATCAATAAATATAAAAATATATTTTCTTTTATCAAAAATTTATACAAATATTAATAAAAAAAAAATATTAAATTATCAACGAATTATTAAGGCTCAATATTTGTTAATTAAAAATAAACCAATAAATTTGATTTATTAAAAATAACTAATTAATTAATTTTAAAGAAAATTATCGCTTAGTTTTTCGATTCTCACAGTGGCTATCCTTAATAAATCACTCCAAAATAATTATCAATCATTCAGTATCTCTCAACTAGACTCTGGTACCTTAAATCCAAAGTTACTCCGAATAATTAACTTTAAAATAATTGTCAGAATAGTTACCCCTACGTTAGCATTTGAAGTATCCCTTTTAGCTCTCTTAGAAGGACTAATTAATGTATGAGTATTAGCATATCTGAAACCAAAAAAAATAAATAAATAAATACATTTTTATAAATAAAAAAAAAACTAATTTATAAAAATACATACTTGCAAGTTTTTCCATAGGAACAATTGCCATTCAATGCCCAATTACGACAATAATCAGAGGTGATACTTGGAGTAGGATTATTAGTCGTGGTTGTTGGATTAGTTGTAGTTATTGTTGGCTTAGTTCCTAACCTTTCAAACACACTTGGTCTACGCGAATCAGTATTACATTTGGTTGGGTCGACTGTTATTTTTCTTAGATTTGACTTTGACATATTATCTCACCATAAAACAATTATATTTCGAAAATGGAAGCACATAACTGCAGTATGCAAAAATACGTTTTTGTTGGTTCTTTTTTCGGTATTTATTATATTTTTTAATATATAGATATATATATATATGTTTAATACATAGATATATATATATATATATATCTCTATATATGCTATATATATATATGTATATATATATATATATATGTATATATATATGCTATATATATATATATATATATGTAGCTCTACATATACCGATACTGATAAATATTTTTTAAACTTCAACTACTGTCACTGAATTTTCTAAAACAATAAACCAAAAAAAAAGATCTAAAATAAAAAAAAAAAAAATTCAATTTAATTTACAAGTCCACTGTTTAATATATATAATATAAAAATATACACTGTATAATAAAAAGAATAGATAGTAGTTGTCTACAATCACAACATACTGGTTGCTTTCCATTTAGTTAACACAGAGGGACTCTGCGTTACATTGTGAAACACTGCCAAACACTGTGTAAAAGTTTAAATGAAACAGCTAGTTGTCTCAAAATAACACTAGAGTGCATCAATATCGCAAAATTATGGGCGTTGTATATCTAAATGCAAGTTCCTTGACAAAGTCTTGGCTCAATAATTTATAAACATAACCTTCCAATAAGTTAAAGAACTTTTGACAATTTGTGGGCAAATAAATAATTGTTTTGTAATAATACTACTTTTTGTTTAATAATAATTATTTGAACCAACTATAATTTTAAAGTAAGTAACGTTCAATAAATTAAATATAAGCATTAAGTAGCCAAACCAAATATGTTTACTCTCAATACAAGTTTTATCGAAGCAATAATTAAATTAATAAAACAAAATTTCTAATATAATTGTTATTTCTTATAGATGGAAAAAAATAGAGTTATTTTGGTATTGATGGAAACCATTTCATCGAGTAGTAGTGATTGTTCTACAAGTGATAATAATTCAAGTTTTTGGAGTACATCATCAAATGACAGCTGGATAAATGATAATGGCAATGATGATCTATTATTTTTTCCATTATTAAAATACATAACTACTGGGAATAAGAGATGCCGAGTTCAAGAATATATACAAGTAGTCGATAAGTGGTCAGACTTGGAATTTAAAGAGAATTTAAGATTGCCAAAAAGTCTAGCACTGCGGTTAATAGGTATTAATATTATTTAATAACTTTTCATTTTTCACAATATACGCTTAGTATAAGTATTTCAATAAATACTTAATTTTATTTCAGACAACAGCAATGTTGTTTTTATATTTTTAATTCATTTTCCACACTTTAATTATTTTCTACTTAATTCTTAATATTATATTTCAGATGAACTACAACATTCAGAGTTTATACCAAAAAATAATTTTGGAAAGACACCTATCAGTGGAAAAATATGTTTTTAGTATTTTTATGGTTTTTGTCAAATACAGAACCATTAAGAACACTTGCAGATCGTTTTGACATTTCTATTTCATCAGTTCATCGAGTTTTACGTCGTGTACTAGCATGGATATTAACTAAATTGGATGATGTTGTAAAATGGCCTGAAAACAATGATGAAGTTTTAACAATATGTAATGGATTTTATTCTAAAAAACAGATTCCGAATATCTTGGGCGCAATTGATTCAACTCATATTCGTATAGAAAAACCTGCGGATAATGGAAATGACTTTTTTAATCGTAAAAAATATTGCTCTATTAATTTACAAGCTGTTGTGGACTCTCGTACACGATTCACAAACGTATACTGCGGAGAACCAGGTTCCTTACATGATGCTCGTGTATTTAGAAGATCATCTCTATACCATTCAGCAATTGAAAATGAAGAAATCTTATTTCCAAATGACACATTTATAATAGGTGATTCAGCATATCCATCTTTACCATGGCTTGTGCCACCATTTCGTGAAAATGGCCGTTTAACTTTTCAGCAAAGGCAGTTTAATTACAGACTTTCAGCAACTCGAATGGCGGTTGAAAAATCATTCGGATTGTTAAAAGGTCGATTTCGTAGAATAAAATTTTTCTCTGAATACAGAGATTTAAGTTTTGTTACAGATACAGTACTCGCAGCTTGTATTTTACATAATTATTGCGTGGATGAAAATGATGATATTGATGACGATACTGAAGACGGTTTGGCAGATTATAGTGGATCAAATATTGAAGATAACCCTCCAGAAAATATGAACAATCAGAACAATCGACATCGCAGAGAATCATTATTCAGAGAATTGTACTTGTGAACATGAATTACCTTGGTGAAATTGTACAAAATATTTTATAATTACCTTTTTTTTTTAATTCATCAATTAATGTTATGAAAATGAAGAAAGTTGGCTATTCAGTTGTAATTAAATATAATGTTTAAAAAACCAACTTAAAAATTGTAAATAATTTTTGGCTATAAAAATAAAACAATCACTGTAATTCACTTATATTTTTATTATAATTTGTACGTATTTCAATAAAATTATAGTCGAAAGAAAAGTAAAAAACATTTCAATAATACTAGGATGCTTATAATTAATAATATAAAATATCATCAGTCAGTAGTTCTTACGCTACTCAATATACTATAAAATCTTTGATATTACAGCTCACTAATTATTTTCTATTTAAAAAAGATTGTGTGAAAGTTTTCCTTAATATTAATAATAATAATATTATAAAATATCATCAGTCAGTAGTTTTTACGGTACTCAATTTACCATAAAATCTTAGATATCATAGATCACTGATTATTTTCTATTTAAATAAGATTATGTTAAAGTTTTACTTAATTAATATTAATAATAATAATTATAATTAGTGTTATAAATAATTATAAAATAGTTTCGGAAGCAAACAAATTATGAAAAATAAAATTATACGTATTAAGAAACTTATGATAATTTTTAAGTTTTTGCATGCATTAACGATTAAAATCTAATATAAAATATTTAAATTTTGTTAAAAGATATGAAAATATTGCTAAAATCGAAAGAAAATCGATTAATCAGAATCATAAGCATTTTTCTTTTGTTCCCTTGCATTATTTGGACGTAGTGATTTCATCATATCCAGAATATCTTCATGACGTCGTTGTTTTGATTTTAATTTTTGCATCTCTAGTTCTTTCTTTTGTTCCAATTCTTCGGTTCGTAACCGTAAGTAATTTTTTTTAAGTTCATTTTGTTCTCTTTTTTGAATTAAATATTTTTCTCGAAGTTCAGCATCTGCTTTTGCTTTCACTTCATTCATTTTAAGATGTTTAAGCCATTCTTGTTCTAAAGCTACTTTTTGTCTTGCTATTTTCGAGCCAGTCCCACGTGGTGTTGCATTTGTCTTATCTTTTGAACTGTTTGTACTTGGCGAAGAAGATAATTTATCTTCGCTAACATTTACTTTCTCTTTGTAAGCAGATTTTCCTATTTTATTCAGGTTAACAGAGTTATTATTGGGAGATAAATTAGTTACCGGAGTATTTTTAGACTTCAATGGATTAGATGATCTAACGGAAGAAGTAGCTGTGAATTTTGTATTTTTTTTTTGCATTATCTCATCAATAACATCATAATAATCAAAGGTTTGATAATCACGTCCGCTTCTCGAATTATTGTCGAAACATGATTTATACTTAGACAGAAGAGCGTTCATCTTCCATTTTACTTGATCTGAAGAATACTGCAACAATTAATCAATTTAAGAATAACGAATATTTTTTTCCATAATGAATAGATTTTATTTTTTCATTAAATATGTTACCTGTAAGTCAATCGATTTCAAACCAAGTGAAATTGTGTTCCATAATTTCGTTTTTTTATTAGCATGGTCCAATTTTTCGACATTTGCTTCATATAAGCTCAATAGTGATAAAGTCGCATCTTTGGTCCACATTGCACCTGCACATGCATAGATATGAAACTTACAATTTCAAATACATTAAATAACCTCATTGAAAACTATATCGTATTTTAATACGTACTTGATTTTTTTATACTTCCTGTAAAATGAAGACTTTCAGGCTTTTCGTTTTCTTCTTCTAAATAACCTATGAACAATAAGCAAAATTTCTATATCTTACTAAGTAAAATTTATGTACGATTAAAGACATAAACAATTATTTAAAAAACTTGATTTCTTAATTGTAAGGCAATAATTTTTTTGAAACTCATACGAATATGTAATTTTTCTTTAATTTCGGTGCAAATGTTTCTAACTTAAAATACACTAGTCACATAAGTAACAGTAGTAACATCTAAGCGATACGTTATTGTTTCTTAGTGCCCGAAAGCTTCCGATTCATCGTTATTGCGAAAAATTGACGGAACGAGTATTTTTTTCATGTTATATTCATTTTGGAAATTCAAAAAAATTTTTTTTTAGCAGCAGCCTACATTTTTTATAATGAAAAACTGTTTTTTATTTTAATTGCAAAAAAATTTATTTTTTTGTATATTAGTCCTGAAACTAGATAAACATAGCTTTACTTGCATATTTGGTTTTGTTTCTACAAACATTGCTCTCTAAGTTAGAGATTTTTGAATTTCACTTTAAAATTTATAATTTATTTGTATGCTTTCATTTTTGTGACCAGTGTATATGATTTATTTGTACTAACTTTCGTCAAGGATCTCATAAGCTTCATAATCATCAGTAGTTTCACCAATCTCAGGTCTTGGATCTTTTGCAAAGTCATCTTCTAAAAAAAAATTTTATAGGTATTTTAAACAATTCACAATACTGCTTCTAGACTTAAAAAACTTATTATTACCGTCGTAGAAGAAATTGTTGTCATCATCTATGAATATCTCACTTTTATTTATAAAGCAACCGTGTTTCGCGACATTTTCAGGGCTCACTTCAATAGTGCAATATTTACATTTGAACATTTTTATTAAATTTTAATTAGCAGTAAGAGACAAGCTCAATTTAATAATCTCAAATAATACTACTAGAATATGCCGTAAATAAATTGCGAGGTTAAGTAATGATACTCGATTCTACAATAAATTATTTTCGTTTTTTTAATACCAATCTAGATAATTAAAAATCATAAGTAGAGAAAAGAATTCTTCTCTTTTTTGTTGGTAATTCTTGGTAAGCATCTGTCACACTACTTTTTCGAGTGTCAAACAGTGTACGGCTGTGTTCAACAGTGTCGTTGATGGAAAGCGCTTTATCGAGCACTGCGTTACACTGCGTCACTTTTTGTATTAATTGGAAAGCAACCACTACAAGTAAAAAATGCTCCGAAAAATTACTAGAGTGCCAATTTTTAGTTACTAAAAAAATCCACTAGGGTTTTGAAACAGCTGCGCCGCCTGGCGGGAAAAATATAAATTTTTAAAAATAAATTTATTGGCAGCCGTATCACCAACGTCAGTTTCATGAGCACTTTTCATGAGTGAGGAACTCAAGACCAGCTTGAGTTGATAAAAAAAAATAAGTAATTTAGTTATATGTATACGATGTATTAATATATATATATATAATATATATATATATATATATATATATATATATATATATATATATATATATATATATATATATATATATATATATATATATATATATATATATATATATATATATATATATATATATATATATATATATATATATATATATATATATATACCTATATTTATTTCGATATTTAATAATTCAATCATAAATAATTTATTGAATTTTCCACAATAGTAAATTTAGATTATTTAAAAAAGTTCAACTCACAAGTTGTTTATTATTTTTATTTAAATGTGTGATAGATAAAAGCATTTTGTTGTTGAGCTCATTTTTAACGTGTTTTTTTTATCGACGAAAAATTATTTATTTGTCACGAGATACCTTCACTACACATATACATACATAACTAGTACGCCTTACACATCAATAATAAATGATCTATTAGTGAAGAAAAAAAAAAAAAACAACATTGAGATTGAAACAATTGTGGAGAAAATTTTTTTATCTAGTGCCAGTGCTAAATAACCACTGCGTAAAATTTTATCATTTGGATTTTAATTGAATGGTAAAATTCATTATTAGTTTAAGTATTATTTTTTATTGCGTAATTTTTTTTTCAGTAAATATAGGTTATAATTGTAATTTATAATTATCTATTGTGAATGTTTATTATCTATATCTGTAAATTAATGTCGAGATATTTAAGAACTAGCCTACTTATTTTGTTATTAAAATTAATATTTCCTATAATTTAGCTTTATACTTGGCATCATTTCTAAAATTTCAATTTCTCTGCATTCTTCGAGCTACTTTCACAACCAAATTATTGATATTTTTTTATAATATATATCTATATATATAACATATATGTGTGTAGGTATATAAAATATATATAGGTATATATTATAATATAACAAAGTGAAGGATGATTCATAGCTTTGACTTTTTGAATATTTATTTCAATAAATTTGTGATCAATAGTTTTATTTAATTAATTTATTTATTTATTGTCATTATTAAACGTTTATTTGTAATTATCTTGTTATTTTTAAACGCTCGGTACTTACTTGTGTAATTTTAAATAGCTACATATTGTAAATATACATATAAGTATGTAATTTATAAAATTAAGATGTTCTGACTATTTGCGTATGATTGTACGTAATTTATATCATATACATCTTACTCATTAATTTTATAAATTGATTAAATTTACTGCTGCCGTATGTTTATATTTATACTTTGTAATACACTGTATTTATAGAACAAGTTTCGTTAATTTAATGTTTATAAATATTCTTTTTTTTTTTTTGATAATTTTTTTTATTTTATCTACACGGAAAGAACAAGATGACACTGGATATCATCCGAGATTATACTCAGTGATATCTGTAGTAATAAAAAATTTCAGATAGTAGCTAAAAAAATCTAGATTATATTGCGTGATATCTGAATTATACTCATTGTAATCTAGATTATACTCATTGTCATCTGGATTATACTCATTGTCATCTGGATTATACTCATTGTAATCTAAATTATACTAGTTACTATTTGAAATTTTTTACACTTAGTATAATCTAGGATGACATTCAGTGTCATCTTATTCCTTTCGTGCAATTTAATAATTTTTTATAATTTTTTTATTAAGTGAATTACTTAGAAAAAAAAAAATTTCGTTGATATTTAAATTATTTTGTTAAATTAACTTAACAATATAATAAAATAATTATTTTTTCTTATAAATTATAAAATATAACTATTGATCAAAAATTTTTTTAATTTTTATAAAAAAAAAAAATTTCGATTTTTGTGTAATTTAATAATTTTTTTATTAAGTGAATTACTTAAAAACAAAAAATTTTCTTTGATATTTAAATTATTTTGTTAAATTTACTTAACAATGTAATAAAATAATTATTTTTTTTTTATAAATTATAAAAAATGTAACTATTGATCAAAAATTTAATTTTTATAAAAAAAAAATTTTCAATTTGAGTAATTTAATTGCAGAGTAATAATGTAATAAAAAATTAATCTTCTAATTTACGTTATCTTAAAACTCTTAACAACTCTTAGTGTCTCTTAGTGTTAATCTTTTGAATTCAGCTAATTACATTATTAATAGCCATCCACATAACTATATTTAATTATAACACTAATTACATTAGTGAATATTTAAATACTTAAAAAAGAAATTATCTTAAGATTTTAAGGAAGTATTTAAATAATTAAGTGACTAAGCTGAATAAGAAAATGATAATTAATAAATAATTTACATTTACAAGATTTGTATCCTGTAAACACTATGCCGCTCTTTGGAAAATCCCAAAAAAGTCCTGCTGAAGTTGTGAAGGCTTTGAAGGAAGCCGTCAATGCTCTTGAACGTGGAGATAAAAAAGTTGAAAAGGTAAAGTAAATTTTATAATAGTTATTAATTATGATTATGATTAATTGATAGAAAAAAAATTTATTAATAGTTATTAATTATGATTTTTATTACAGGCGCAAGAAGATGTAAGCAAAAATCTGGTTCACATTAAAAATATGCTGTACGGTACTGCTGAAACAGAGCCTCAAGCTGATATTGTTGTAGCACAACTTGCACAAGAATTGTACAACAGTAATTTATTGCTCTTACTTGTACAAAATTTAAGTCGCATTGATTTTGAGGTAAATATATATTTTTTTAAAACATTTAAATAAATATCTTATTTAAAAAATTGTTTAAATTATAAATGAAAATTAAGTTAGCTGACTTCTTGAAATTTTTACAATTTTTTTTATTAAAAAAATTATTACAAAAAAAAAATTTCATTCGTAAAAAACTTGAAAAACTATAAGTGCAATTTAAAAAAATATTTTTTAGTTCTAATTTAACAAATGAAAAAAAATTAAAAATTTCGGCTAACTTTACTACTATAAATTAATGGAAATTAAGTTAGGTGACATCTCAAAATTTTTAGAATTTTTTTTATTAAAAAAAATTGTTACAAAAAAAATTTCATTCGCAAAAAACTTGAAAAACTATAAGTGCAATTTTTAAAAAATATTTTTTAGTTCTAATACTCGGAAAGAACAAGATGATACTGGATGTAATCCTAGATTATACTCAGTGATATCTGTAGTGAAAAAAAATTTCAGGTAGCAGCTAAAAAAATCCAGATTATACTGCGTGATATCTGGATTATACTCATTGTAATCTGGATTATACTCATTGTAATCTGGATTATACTAGCTGCTATCTGAAATTTTTTTTCACTCAGTATAATCTGGGATGATATCCAATGTCATCTTGTTCTTTCCGTGTAGTTGGAAATTTTTTTTATTTTTATAATAAATACATTACAGTAAAAAAAAATGTTTTACAAATGTCTACTTACAATTTATTTTTAATTTTTACATGTACAATTTTTAAAAATTTTTTTCACAATAATTTTATTTTTATAAAATTTTAATTAACTTCAATGTCATTTTAAATTAATAAAAATTAAATAGTTGTACATCTACTGTTGAATCAATTGTACTACCGTCGGTATAAATTAATTTGGACGTCAGTGATAATTAAGTTGGACGGCGTCTAGACCGTAGATTCTGAGGTTTCCCAGCTTAACTCAAAATCCTTTTTACTGTCGTAAAATCCGGCGCCATATTATTACAAATTAACTTTAAAACTACGTACTTAGTAATTAGTACAAATTTAATCAATATAAACAATCAGCATTCAATTCCCGTGCTCATAAAGTCTATTTTGGCATGATTCCATTTACACTCTCTAACTAACAATATCCCATTGTTTATCCTAATATATACTTATGTAGATAAATTATTTTTTTATTGTTAAAAAAAAATTTTATAATTAATTATTTAATGATTTATTTATTTAATAGGGCAAGAAAGATGTTGCTCAAGTATTCAATAATATTTTACGAAGACAAATCGGCACCAGATCACCAACAGTCGAGTATATTTGTACGAAACCTGAGATACTGTTTACACTTATGTCTGGGTAAATAAAAATTATTTATTGAATTTCGTTTTACAAATTTAACAGATTAAATCAACAACTTGTATATAAAATAACAATAATAACATAAATATTGATTGATATTATTTTTTTTTAGATATGAGCATCAAGATATAGCATTAAACTGCGGTACAATGTTGAGAGAGTGTGCACGATATGAAGCATTGGCTAAAATAATGATTTATTCCGATGATTTTTATAATTTTTTTAGATATGTCGAAGTATCTACATTCGATATTGCATCAGATGCCTTTTCTACTTTTAAGGTAATTTTTAATATTTTATCCCATAAATTTATTTATTTATTTAAATAACTTAATCTTGGAAATTTGGACAATAAATGAAGATTTTAAATTATAAGAATCGCAACGTTTCGTTAATTTATTTAAGCTTCATCAGGCAAACTAAAAATCAAAAAGTATAAATAATAATAATTACTTTTATTGTTAACATCCTCGTCTAGTTTTTACGAATCCCGGAAAAAATAGACCCGAAAAAAACAGACCTGAAAAAAATATTAAAGTTATGAAAAATTTATATTATTTCATTAAAATTATTATAAAATAAAAATTATAATAAAAATAAAAATAATAATATTTTTTTTGTAACAAAAAATGCAGCGATCATTCTGGGAGTGCTTGTTTTTCAGGAAAATTTTGGGTGTGATATAATTATTATTATTATAATTTTTATTTTATAATAATTTTAATGAAATAATATGAATTTTTCATAATTTTAATATTTTTTCCGGTCTATTTTTTTCCGATTACCAGTTCTTACAAAGTCAATAGATGTAATAGAGTAAAACAGCGTATTTATAATCTCAAACATTTTTTTCCAAATTACAATATTAACAACCTGTTTAGATTTCTCTCAAATACCATTTAAATTAATAAATTAATAAAATTAAATTAAAAATGTCCAAATTCCGAAGATTAATTTATTTAAGTAATTTTAAATATTTGTAAATTCTATCCAATAAATTTATTTATTGATTTTTTATATATGTTATAGGAATTATTAACGAGGCACAAAATATTGAGTGCTGAATTTTTAGAAGCCAATTATGACAAAATTTTTTCACATTATCAAAGGCTATTGAATTCCGAAAACTACGTAACTCGCCGACAGAGTTTAAAACTTCTTGGTGAATTGTTATTGGACAGACACAATTTTACTGTAATTATTAATCATACCATAAATAATAGATAATAATAATTTCGGCGGTCTAATTAGCAATTGGTCTAACTCCTTATTTTTTAGAGGGTGATTTTTTAACATTTGGATGTAACAATAGTCTAATTATAAATTATTTAAATGATCCAAACCAAAATATTTTACCTCTATTATATATCAAATTGTTTTTTAAAGTGATAATAAATTTTGAACTAACTGTTTTTTCGTACAAATGGAAGATTTTCTAGAATGGAGTTAGATAAATTGCTAATTAGGATTCTGCGACAAAATCTCCTTCAGACAAAATATCACAACACATAAGCTTGTGACCGTGTTGTACCCTTTTACACTGAGAAAAAAAAGTACTACTCTTGAGAAAATTTTCTTGTCACAAGAATATACATATATTCTTGACAATTTTCAAGAATATATTTTCTTGTCTCAAGAATTGGTCGAATTATTTTTTATTTAATTCAAGTGAACCTATTCGTTTGTTAATCTATCAAAATTAATTCCAATATTTTATTATCAAGATAGATATTGATATTCTTTTGTCAAAAAAATCAAAATTTATTTTAAACGATTCTTGAGCCAAGAAATTTTTTTCTGGACAAAAATTTTTTTTTTCTCAGTATATCATGGATTTTGTGTGTGTTTATTCAAAAGTAGATTAACACCGAGGATATTTTGTCGAGGGCTGAAATGTTGCAGTACCGATAATTAGAACGTCGATTTGTAAAAAATTACTGACCTACGTATTGAATCAAAGTCAGATTTTTTATTTTTTATTATTTTTCAGGTCATGACCCAGTATATATCAAATCCAGATAATTTAAAGCTTATGATGAACATGTTGAAAGAAAAATCACGTAATATACAATTTGAGGCCTTCCACGTATTCAAGGTATTTTAATTATTTTTTTTTAATTATATTTTTAAAATGCTCCATTTTTTTATCCTACGACAAATAATTTCATTAAAAAATTTATTTATAAATTAAAATAATTTTTTGACGTTGGATTTTTATCTTTAAAAAATTAATCATTTATTTTTTATTTTTGATTTAATTATTAATGATTAATAATAATAATAATAATAATAATAATTATTATTATTATTATTATTATTATTATTATTATTATTAATCATTAATAATTAATTAATGATTAAAATATAAGTACTCATGAAAATAATTAAAAAAAATTATAATTTAAATTTTATTTTTTTCTAAAAAATAAACACTGACATTAGAGATTAAATTAGTCGTTGGATTAACTGACATGGAAGTAGTCAATAATTAATTACTAAAAATTTTAAACGCTTTATAGGTATTCGTTGCTAATCCAAATAAACCGAAGCCAATATTGGACATTTTACTACGTAATCAGGAAAAATTAATTGAATTTTTAACGCGCTTCCACACCGATCGATCAGAGGATGAACAGTTTAACGATGAAAAGGCATATTTGATTAAGCAGATTAAAGAGCTAAAGTCTGTACATGAAAATTAATACCCTTTATTTTTGTTTTCTTATTAAATATTATTAATTAATATTATTATTATTATTATTAATCATTATTATTTTTCCATCTAGTTGTGTAAATAAATGACAAAAAAAAAAAAAACATTCACATTCATAATTATTTGTATAATAGACTTGAAATAACGTCAATACTCCAGATTAATTTCACCATTAAATTTTAAATAATGATAAATAATTATAATAAAAACTGAATAGCCCGATGGCAGCTACAAATTTTAAACAAAAAATAATATTAAAATCTTGTGCCTATTCTAATATTTTTTCTTTCTCAGAATAATAATAATAATTAATTAATTAATTAATATTACAAACATTTTAGCAATTATATATTATAATCATGGACTGTTGTATTTTGTGATACAAAAATGAATTAAAAGTGGCTAACTTTAAAGCATTTTCAAGGTCGATATAAATAATATTATCACTACAGACCGCAATTAATTTTTTATCTAGAATATTTAGCAGTTAACTGCTTCTATAAAAAAAAAAAAAATAAAATATAAAAAAAATAAATAAACGTAAATACTACAGCATTAAGTGATAAAAAATTTAGCTGTAGTTTGCTATAATAGTATAATTACTTTTCTTATTCTATAATTCTTTATTTTATTTTATTTTTTCTCTGATTCTTATTTTCCCTTTCTTTTTACACTTATTATTATTATTAATTTAATTAAATAAAAAACGACGCTGAATTAAAGTATCACTTATTATTATTATATTAGCGAGCATCTCAGCTTCATTTTATGCTAAAAAAAATTAAATTAAATTAAATAAATAAATAACAAACAAATTATTGTAATCCAATGTATATGAATAGGATTGACTGTTAAATGACGAAAAAAAAAAAAAAGTAAATAATGTAACGCCAAAATAATTGTTTATTATTGTATTTATTGCAATAAAAGTATTATAAAAAAAAAAACCAACAAATTTAATCTTAATACAATAATTTTTTTTTTTTTTTCAACCAATTAATTATTTTAATATAAATTTTTAATTAAATATAAATTATATTTACAGCTTTGTTAATTATTTTAAAAATATATTCTTACAACGGTGTTGTTAATTATTAATTTTTCAAATGACAATATTAAACTCAGTGCATGCAATTAGTAAAATATCTCGATCACTGGTTTTTCACCGTCTGGTTATTTATTCAACAAAATTTGTTTATTATTGTGATTATTGCAATATAATTATTATAAAAAAAAAAACAAATTTAATCTTAATACAATCTTTTTTTTTTTTTCATAAAACCAATTAAAGTATAACACTCAGACAATCTTTTTTTTTCATAAAACCAATTAAGGTAAAAGACCCAGTTATTGACACTCGCAATTCTATTCTAATTGAAAAAAATGAAATATTTTCAAAAAATTAATTATTTTAAAATTTATAATCAAAAAATTGTACTTATTAATTTGTATATTTATTTAAGTGTCGATAACTAGGCCAGTGTCATAAACTGGGTCTTTTACCTTAATTATTTTAATATCATAAATTTTTAATTAAATATAAAATATATTTACAGCTTTGTTAACTATTAAAAAAAATATATATTCTTACAACTGTTGTTTATTATTAATTTAAATTAATTATTTAATAACTAATTAGTCAATATTTATTTTAATTAATTAATTACTATCGTATTAATTATTATTAATAATTAATTAATAACTAATTAATAATTATTAATTATAATTAATTACTCAACAACTAATTAGTTAATATTAATTTTAATTAATTAATTACTAGCTAAGTAATTTTTATTAATTTTAATTAATTAATCAATAACTATTTAGTCAATATTTATTCTAATTAATTAATTACTATCTAATTAATTATTATTATTAATAATAATTAATTAATTAATATCTAATTAATTAATAACTAATTAATTAATAACTAATTAATTAATAACTAATTAATTAATTAATAACTAATTACCTAATTAATAGCTAACTAATTAATTAATTAATTAATTAATTGATAAGTAATTAATTAATAGCTAATTAATTATTATTAATTATAATTAATTATTATTAGTTATAATTAATTATTATTATTAAGTATAATTAATTATTATTAATTATAACTAATTAGTTAATATTAATTTTAATTAATTAATTACTAGCTAAGTAATTAATTAATTAAAATTAATTAATTAATCAATAACTAATTAGTTAATATTAATTCAAATTAATTTATTACTAGCTAATTAATTATTATTATTATTATTAATTACTTAATTAATAACTAATTAATTAATATTAATTTTTTAAGGAACAATATTAAAAATCTTATTCAAACTTATCAGTGCATGCGATACATTAGTAAAATATCTCGGCCTTTTATTATTTCTAACCCAATCAGGTTTTTCATTCGGCAAAATAACATCTTGTATCGAAAGAGATTTGTTTTTATTAACATTACCAGTATTTTTCTTAAGATGAGCCTCCATCAAAGTTCTAACCAGCCATATAATCCGCGGTGACTGTTTAACCTGCTCAACAAAATCCTCATCACGTGTAAGCAGCCAGAAAAGAGTAGCAAGGTGCAAAAATAATTCCGAATTAGCCTTAACCATGGCATTCATCAATCTCGCAATAGTCTCTATCTCATTGATATTACGAACATAAGCCGACAATGGTTTCAATTTAATAATTGTCACAAGAATACTAGAGCACCGTAAACAAACGTCCATCCAGGGTAAAGACCGATTAGAATTACCAAGTAGATTATAAATTGCATCAATCAATTTCAATTCGCAGAATATTCTGCATCCTTTCGGCGACAACCTTGTAATAGTATCAATACAACCAAGGCACATGGACAACTGTCCAACATTTGTAGCATTTTGCAGCGTATAAATGGCATTTTGAAGACGATTTGCGAGAATATTTGACTCATCAGCTGTTTGAGAGGCTTGATGAACACGCTCTCGGATTTTTCTTTCCTCCTCAGATTGATTTTTTCTGACAATAAATCCTCGATAAGCCGCTTGAATAATTACAGCTGCTTGATTTAATCTCCGTTCCTTTTCACTATCTCCCACATTTCTACGCAATTGTAATTTCAAGCGCCAGCTTCTTTGAACAATAACAACAGCTGATTTTAGTTTAATAAAATTACGACGAATTTTTATGCAATTGCGATAACGTCGTTGAACAAATAGAGCAGCTGATCTTAGAGCCAAAAATTCATTTCTAACATTACGCGCAATTACAAACTGCCTCCATGCAATTATTATTTTATTAACCGCTTGTTTCTTCCTTAAATACTCACGACGGACAACAATCATCCTCCAAGTCGATTGAAGACATACCGCTGCTTGACGATAGCACAAAAATTCTCGACGGGCCTGCTTCATCAATTTATTAGCTCGCCAAAGAGTCTGTAATTTAATGACTGAATTACGGATCTCCAGGTACTCATTCCTAACTTTACTCCCCAATTTACGAGCACGGTACCGCTGCTGAATCACTATAGCTGTCTTCTTCAACAATTGATACTCTTGTCTGGCTTCCAGTGACAATTTACGTGCCCGCCATTGACACTGCAGAACAATTGCAGCAGTTCTAAGTTGCTGGTAGTCTTGCGAGAGTTTGAACATCCTCCAATTTTTTTGAATTATCACAGCCGCCTTTTGATAAATTACAAACTGATTTCTAACAACACGCCCCAGTTTCAGAGCACGGTACCTACGCTGAAGTGTGATAACACCTGATCTTTGCTTCAAATAATTTTCACGAATCTTTTTACCAATTACTCGAGCTCGCCAGTGACTCTGTAAGACAATCGCTGCATTGCGTTGTCGTTTAAACTCTCTAAATGCTCTAAACTTCCTCCAATTTTTCTGAATAATTATTCCCGCTTTTTTACAAGCTTCAAACCGCATTTTAACTTCCCGGGCAATTTTAGTCGCTCGATATCTCCTTTGGACAACAATCGCTGCATTTTTTTGTCTTATAAAACTCTCTCGGATTTTAATTCCAACAATTCTAGCTCTCCATCTTCTTTGAATTACTACCGCAGCTTTATTCCTCTTTAAATCATCTAAATATTTACGCCTTGCTAATATCATTCTCCAAAAAGCTTGGACTTTAATCGCACTGCTTTTCATCTTCAAATATTTTAATCTATCAAATTTACCAATAATTTTAGCTCGCCAGAATCTTTGTATCACAATTGCAGCTTTACGCTCAGCTGAATATTTATCCTGACACTCTTTAGTCATCTTCAAACAACGCCACCAGCTCTGAATAAATTTCGCAGCTTCTTTCTGTCTCACAAATTCTCGTCTAACATTTTTTGAATATTTAGCATTACTGTACCAACCTTCAATTTTTATCACCGCAGATTTAATCTTTAAATAATTTCTTCTTTCCTTTTTCATCTTCCAAATTTTCTGGACAAAAATCACCGATTTTTTTACAGCTAAAAATTTATCTCTAGCTCCGCGTGTCATCAAAAGACCTCTCCAGTATCTCTGACAAATAATAGCGCTCTTTTTTTGCAAGCGATACTCACGAGCAACTCTAATCATTCTCCACCAAGATTGAATACTTCTCGCAGCTCTGCAATACAATTTAAACCTCTTAACATAATTCTTAGTCTCATAATATCTCCTCCAGGCTTTATTAATAACAGCTGCACTTTTTTTAACAGCCAAAAATTGCTTTAATTGAGTGTCTCTTGATTTACAAGCTACCAACCAGGATTCAATAACTCTAACCGCGTCTTTTTTCAAAAGATAATCATTCCTGACACGCTTACCAATCAAATAACTTCTCCAGCAGGTTTGTATTTTAACAGCAGCTCTAATAATTTTTAAATAACTTGTGCGCGTTTTAATCATTAATTTCTTAGCTCGCCATTTAGATTGTACGAAAAGAGTAGCAGCTTTTAAATTTTTATAATAATTATAATTTGAAGATTTTAATGAGACAGCTCGCCACCACTGCTGTGTAATTATCGCAGCTTGTTTAATTCTCAAATAATTATTCCTTTCTCTTCTCATGATAACCACAGCACGCCATTGAATTTGTATCGTAATAACAGCTTGACGTTTACGCTGAAGGTCCTCCAAGTAAGGACGAGTAGAACGTATTCTTCTAAACCATCTCTGAATACAAACAACTGCGGCTTTTTTATCCAGAAAATCACGACGATCTTTAAGCATTTGTTTTTTACTTAACCAACATCGCTGTAAAAATCTAGTTGAATTATCTAATTGAGCCAAGAAAATAGCACGAATTTCCCTCAATTTTTTTAGTAATTTTCTCGCACAATAACATTTCCATGTACGTTGAATTACCAGTGCAGCATTATTTTTTCTGTTAGACAAATAACGCTTGACACGTATGTACCAAAGTTTTGTTTTCCACCAAGTTTGTATCGTGATAGAAGCTTTTTCATAACGTGGAGCTTGAAATTTATAAATTATCTGCCACAAAAGTGACAGAGTTTTTTCACGATGACCATCTGCAATACTTTTAGCGTCAATATCACCAGCAAGAGTGTACCCAGCTTGCAATAATGCTGTAAGTGCTAACTCAACATTAAACACTTTTTGCAAACGTGATATAGCTGGCACACGACACCGCTCAGTCAACGTTTTATCGCCCTTTATTAATTCCATTACACGACACAGTCGTACTCCGTCGCGTAAATCAACGGCAATATCTTTAACAGCATAATCAAATTCGTCAATATAATTCTGCTTGTGAGTAACAATATAACCATGACTGCGTAAAATCTTAGTAATATCTCCAACACCGCTCAATAAATGCCGTGAAAATGTCAACAATATTTCTCGGCTATCTTTATAACTAGCTTTTTTTAAGAACAAGCACGGATCATACCCAATTAATTTATTCCTCTTAATATAGTCCAAGAAATAAACCAAAAAGAAAAATTTCTTTAACATAAATTTGTTCATTTGTCCTTGAAATTCCGGAGCGCGTATTGATGTTACATTTTGAAATGAGTAAGTTTTTACAAGATACGGATCTGTGAAAAATCGCATCATGATAAATTTAGTCAAGCCAATTATGTCACTGTTAGAATGCAAGTTAATTTGCTCATTGTAAATAACTTCCAGACCGATTCTCAACCACAGAGGATTGTAGCTCAAAAATAGCTGAAGAATTTCTTTTTGGAGCCCAATATCACGATGCAAGTCCCGATCTTGTCTGATAACAAACATACCCTTGTTTATACAAGCCGTTACATTTGCTAACACACTCGTTACTTCTCCGTTTCTGAGCATAGCAGCGGCAGCTTTGCGGAGAGAATTCAAACGAGTGTTTGTGTGGTACCTCGCAGATACTTTTTCTTTAGTTTCTGCTAGAACATTTTCTTTAGAGCGACAAGACTGCCAGATTTTACCCACGTCTATTGGCGCTTCCTCGACGTCTGTGTCAAGCTGCTCAGGAGGTGTCATCAATCTGTTGAGCCACTTAGTGTACTCTTGCTCTTGTTTAACCAAAAAGTTTTCGTCGTAATAAAGACTCATGCTTAAAAACGGATCGCCTTTCATTGTTACATACGGATTGTACACTTGTGCGATTATATTATCAGGACTGTATATTTTTACCGGAGATTTATCTTTGCCTTTCATGAGTTTGTTATTATTGGTAGTGGTGTTAGACGCGGACTTAAGCCCTGATAATGACAAAGAAGACATACGTACACCAGAAATGGATAAATTTCCTTTCTTGACGCTATACTGGACTTTTTTCTTGTTTAAAATGCTACTTTGTTGAGTTACTTTCTCCTTCATTATTTTATTGTGTTTAATCGGCGAGGGTTTTTTTATTAATTCAGACCGACGCAGTCTTCTCGGAGGAGAGATTTCAATACACCGTGCTTCTACTTGATCTGTACTTGAAGACTCATTAAGCGGAGGGTGAACAAATTTAGGTTTAGCTAGACGATAAGCTTGTGTCTGGCGTAAATAAGATTCTTCATTTATCTTCTCAAGATTACTCTTGCTGCGAGGAATCTGATGCGATGGTGTGCTAAATATATAATTCTGACTTTGATTATCTCTGACCCATAAATCGGCCTCTAAAACATCCCTTGCGCTAGCATTGTCTCCATTTCTAAGACTCAGTCTCGACTGATCAAAAGATACCGATGATAAATTTTTTTCCAACTCTCCAGAAGTTATTGTTGAATTTTTGACAGAGTTATTACTGGCTTGAACGCTTAATTCTGATTGATGAGTTAATTGAATACTCTTATTATTATTCCCAGGAGATGGTAATAATTCATAAGTACTATTTAATTTGTATGAATTTGTATGAAGAGAACCTTTTTCACTGATGCTAAAGGAGTGGTTAGACTGAATTGAAAAATATTCTGTGCTATTGTTGCTTGGGGAATAATTATCAGGTGATTTTATTTTTATTGGAGTTATAAAATTTATATTATCAATTATTGTGGAAAAATTTTGGGGTCCGTTGTTGGGTTCTTGGCAATGTGGGGGCGATAGAGAATCTTCGAAAGTTTCTTCTTTGCATTCTGTAGAATCCTGATCAATAACTATCATGCGCTCAGTAAATTTTGGCTGGGGATTTGAATAAGTTTCGCGACGTAAATGCGTATGCGGCCCGTCGTTAATCGGTGAACTTATTTGGGAGTCTCGGGGTGAAAATTCAACATCCGTTGCTTCAAACACCTGAATGTCAGGCAAATTGTTGGAAGTACGTAAGCCTACAGCGACGAGTGTGTGGTCTTCTATTTGTATTTCGGGGATTTTTGATCGCAATCCTGCTGGTGGCTTTAGAGGAGTTAATTGAAAATCATCAAAATTTAAATTTACGTTACTTCTAACAGTTGTTTGAGGCTTATTACGCAAATTATTATCCGAAACTCGAGTATCATTAATTGATTGGACATTTGTGAAATTTTCTTTATTCTCAGTAAGTTTTGTTTGTGCTACTGACGTGGATAATGTTTTTTTAACTGCTGGTAAAGAATTTATTGATGTTGAACTTAGAGGAAGTTTCTTGGGCTGACTTCC
This sequence comes from Cotesia glomerata, assembly GCF_020080835.1. NCBI lineage: Eukaryota > Metazoa > Arthropoda > Insecta > Hymenoptera > Braconidae > Cotesia > Cotesia glomerata. The sequence goes on from NC_058167.1 coordinate 10,919,621, forward strand.
GTACCTTGACTCGTTGTTGAAATTTGTTTGGGTTAAGATTCTAGCTTTACCTTTTGATAAACCTTTTTTATTAGTGTCTAATGAAGTGGTTGTTAGTGTGACATCATACTTGATTCGCCTGTTGTCGCAGAACTGCAAAGTGTCCCTCCAACTTCCAGCTTCTCGTGGTGTCCATGTCAAGCCGAGTTGCTCTTCACTTCCGCTGTTGATCTTGATCTCATTAGTTTCCAGAACTACTAAACGCTCTGCTGGTGGTAATTTAGTTATTTTTAACTGTAAAGATTGTAATAAATTCATGAATATTAATCTATATGAAGAGAATAAGAAAAATTTTGTGTCCAGGATATTCATATGATAAAATTGGATTTTTACACGGAAAAAAGTAAACTGTAATATTCACTCGGATTCCGGTTAATTTTTATAGTTTCAAACAGTAAAGCGGAAATCGGGGTGGCAAAAATATAAATATTACAGAACTTAATGTAGTAAGTATAAAAGCCACAATTTATAATTTAATATCCAAAATAAGTGATTAGTAGCTGTCACTATAGTAAATAACGACTCTTTCATCTTAAAAAATTACAATTTCAAACAGTAAAAATTGCCATTTCAATATATAGTCGATATTATGAGGAGAAGGGGAACTCAGATGAAAGAGAAGGGGGTCTCACTCTGGGAGAATTTAACATTTGAAACAGTAAAAATTATACTTTTAAAATATACATTTTACCAGTCCAAGCAAGTCAATAATTACAGTTTGATTTTTAGCGTTGCGTTTAAAATTTACCATTTTACTTTGTAAATATTGACGTTGCTTGTATTAGAAATTTACTAACTTTATTTTATACTTTTTACATATCATAAGATCATTTTTTAGCTACGAAATGATAAATATCAAAGTCTGAATTCTTAATTATTATACTTTAACATTTTAGACATTTACATAGCGAATATTACTATTTGAAATAATATTTTCTTCCATGTAAAGAGTAAATTGTAACGTTTAAATGGTAAATATTATATAGTGAATAGTAAAATCACGATTTTACTGTTTGAAATGGTAATTTTTAGCAGTTGATCATTACTTATTATATATCGACTGTTATTTATTACAGTTTACTTTTTTCCGTGTAGTGAAATTTAGTGTCATTGCAAAGGTCTTGATTTTGATTTGTACCTTTTAAAGGTTTCATATCATTCTCAGCGATAGTCAATTTATTATGATAAATATTTGGGATGCATTCCAAAATTCTCTATCTCTAGATACATGATTTAGAAATTACCTTGTATCTTGAGAACTATTGACATTTTTAAAGATATAAGCTCATCCTGATGTTACATTCATCGAGACCTTTCAATTGAGTATCCACATCAATTTTTTATATATATTTCGTATATTTATATTTATTACATATATATATATATATATATATATATATATATATATATATGAACCTTATGTAACTATATATATATATATATATATATATATATATATATATATATATATATATATATATCAAAAATGTATGTGGGTACTCAAATGAAAGCTCTTGATAAGTGTAACATCGGGATGAGCTTACATCTTCAAAAATATCAATAATTAAGAAATGACCTTGTATCTTGTCAACTATTGATATTTTTAAAGATATAAGCTCATCTTGATGTTACACTCATCAAGACCTTTCATTTGAGTACCCACATCAATTTTTCATATATTTATATATACTATATATATGTATATATGAAAAATACATCAAAAATGCATGTGGGTAGTCAAATAAAAGTTCTTGATGAGTGTAACATCGGGATGAGCTTATATCTTTAAAAATGTCAATATTTAAAAAAAGACAGTGCAATTTAATAATACTGAAGTTAGCCGACGTTTTTAAGTTTTTGACTATTTTTAATTTATTAAATTAGAACTAAAATATATTTCCTAAAAATTACACTTATAGTTTTTCAAGTTTTTTTACAAATAAAATTTTTTTTTATTTTTCTATGATTTTTTCAATAAAAAGAAAATTCTAAAAATTTTTAGATATCGGCTAACTTAATTTTCATTGCATTTTAACAAAAGTCATTATTTAATAAAGCAAAATTTTATTTATTTATAGTTCACAGGTCACGGCAGTTACATAGTGACTGCAAGGTTGCTAGTAATTAATTGTTAAATGTGCAGTAATAAATAAAAATGCAACGAACAAATGTGATAAAAAGCAATTTGAAAATTAAAGAAAAAAATTAAAAATGACATTAAAGTTAGCAATTAAAAAAATACTTTGAAAAAATTGCACGTATAATTTTTCAAATTTTCTACATGTGATATTTTTTCTTTCAATTTGTTTTTAATAATTTTTTCACTGAAAAAAAATTATTTAAGTTTTCAGATTTCAGCTAATTTAATTCTCATTAATTGTTTTTCTCTTTTTTTTTACCATAATTTATTTGCTAGAAAAATTACTAAAATCATTCAATATCTGCTAAATTAATTTTTATAAATTAAATAATCGTTTGAAAAATGAAAATTAAAAAAATGTATAACGAAAGATAAATAATTTTTTACAATATTTAAATTAATTTATAAAAATTAATTATCAAATATCTGTTAGTTATTTATGAAACTAAAGTTAGCCTACAGCGAAAAATCTTTATTTTTTTTTTCAATCGAATTAGCAATAAAAAAATATTTTTAAAAAATTGCACGTATAATTTTTCAAATTTTCTACATGTGATATTTTTTCTTTTAATTTTTTTTTAATAATTTTATTAATAAAAAAAATTCTGAAAATTGTCTGCTGTCTGCTAATTTTATTTTATTAGTTATTTCTGTCATAATTAAGAAATAAAATTCGACTTACGATTAGCGGTCTATTGGAAGGGTTGGTAATAAATAATTTAGCCGAAGTAGATGTATTGACTTTTGTTTTAAGATTAACGTGAACCTGAGGTTGAAACGGGGCTAAAATGAGAGTTGGTGGTGGCTCCTGGACATCTTTAGTTGGTTCTGCCGGTTCTTTGGCCTTGGGAGTTATATTAACCTAAAATGAATAAAATATAAATAATCATGAAAAGCGCATAAATATTAACATAAATTATTTATTATTATTAATTATCAATCGGATTTAATATAAAATTAATATTTTATAACTATTTAGAAGTTAGTTAACATGGTTATATTTAGAGTTTGTAAACTTACTTGGAAAAACATCGTGACAGCGAATAACTAATGCCGGATGTTTATCAAACATTGAAATAATAATCGACAACAATAAAAAAGGGTAATTAAAACAGTGACTGATATTAGTAAATTAATTTTATATAAATTACGCGGGAAGGAATAAACAGTATCACTATGCAAGTCTGACGACGCTTCTGATTATGGTATGTAACGGTTTTGTAACAACTAAATTCAAATTTATCTGTTAAGGCTGTTTTCATTTATGACGACGCTAAAGTTATGACACTGAAGTTGACAGACATTAAAAATTATTTTAGAATTTTATAGCAATTAAATTATTATTGAAAAAAATTAATTAAAACGTTCCACATGTAAAAATTGATAAAAATTACAAGTGAAAATTTTTAGAAGCTTTTTTTTATATTAATTGATTTGTTAAAAAAATTTTTTAAATTGACAGCTGACGGCTAACTTCAGTATGATCTAAAGTTTCTATGAAAGTTAAGTGTCCCTATGAAGCTAGCGCCATCTTTACTAGTTTCAAGTTGACCAATTACGTTTTTGTAATTTATAACATTAAAGTTAGATAATAATAAAGTTAGCCGACATTTTTTATGTTTTGATTTTACTTTATTCATTAAATTAATACTAAAAAAGGATTTTTTAAAATTGCACTTACCGATTTTCAAATTTTCTACATAGAAAATTTTTTTTTTAATTGTTTGTAATAATTTTTTTTAATAAAAAAAAATTATTAAAATTTTTAGATATCAGCTAACTTAATTTTCATTAAAGTTAGCAGTCGTTTGACCATTTTTTAATTTTTTTTAATAAATAAATTTGCTCCGAAAAATTATTTTTTAAAAAATTGAATTTTTTATTTATTTTATTTAATTTTCTAAATGTCAATTTTTTTCTCAATTTCTTTGACATAATTTATTTGTTAAAAAAATTTTTAAAATTATAAAATATCTAATAAATTAATTTTCATTTTGTGATTATTATGATATTGAAGTCTGTCAATTTTTTAACTTTTATAAAAAATCAATTAGAATATAAAAAATTAAAAAAATTACAAGTGTAATTTTATAAAATATTTTTGTTTATTATTTAAACAATAAAAAAAATTAAAATTGTTAAACGTTTGCTAATTTCAGTGTCATAATTATTTATATTGATATTTGACAACTTTTTTTTTTAAATGTAATAATCTTTACTTTGTAATTGGATATTAAGGCTAGGCCGTAGTAAATATATTTATGATATTAAAGTTAGCTGTCACTTGACCATTTTTTAGATTTATTTAACAAAAAAATTCGTTCCAAAAAATTATTTAAAAAAAATTCTATTTTTAATTTATTAAATTTTCTTAATGTCAATTTTTTTCTCATTTTTTTTATGCAGTCATTTATTTATTAGAAAAATTCTTAAAATTATTTAGATATCTTTTAAATTAACTTTCATAATGTATTTTTATAGATTTTATTTTTTTAATTATCTCTAAAAAAATTTTTAATAAAATGCAGAAGATATTGATAATTTTATAAAGAAATTTTTTTTCTTGATAAAATTTTGAAAATTCGGATAATATACTCAATCTTCAGTAACTTAATGCTATAATTAATAATAAAAAAAAATTTATTAAATATTCTTGTAAATATTAGAAGATTTTAAGTTATCATAAAATAAATAAAACTGTTCAATTATTTACTTCAAATAAGATAAAAAAATTTTTTTTATCATCTTAAAAAGATTATATGCGAAATAATTGTTTGTTTAAATAAATATACTACTTTATAAAAATTTTTCAAAGAGAAGACTACTAAAATACTATTATAAAAATAAAGACTATAAAAATTCGCAAACTAGTTTATATAAATATTTATATTTACTTGACGTTAACTTAAAACTCGAATAATTTCTTCTCTGTGTGCCAAATAATAATCTTAAATTATAAGCTCGTAATAAAAAGATTTATAGATATCCCAGTTTTAGGTTCAGAAGCTAAAATTAAAAAAAAAATTCTGCATAACTTGAATCAGCTGTAAAAAATATATGATTCTATAAAGCAATTTTTAATTTTCCAAAATGTATGATTAGCAAAAATATCAGATAATCTAAAAAATAAATATAATAAAAAAAAGAATAAATATAACTACTCTTCTAAAGCAACTAACTACTTAAATAAAAAAAATCAGTCATTATATAACATATTATTTTTAATGAATTATCAAATTGTTATACAAACACTTTATGGTAAATCATAAAAAAACATTGCAATTATTTATTTTTATGTATATAAAATATATACGTCTGAAAAACTGTACATATTTAATTTTAATATAGTTTTTACCACCCGAATTCTTTAACATTAGTTTTTTAAATCTACATTTTTCATAATTTCGATAAATCAAAAAAATAAATAAATTGATATGATTTTTTTATTGCTTTAAAAATAATGCTTCAGTATATAATGGCACTTAACTATATAAATATATACATACAATAGTATATATAGCGGTTAATACACAATTTCACTAGCATTTTTAAGGCATAACATTACTCACTTATTTGTTATAAGTTATAACAAACAATCGTAAGTTTAATTACAAATTTCTACGATACTAAAAAAAAAAAAAAAATATATATATATACAGTCGATTTATTGGTTTATTTTTGTAATAATAATAAATAAAAATGAATAAAAAATGCTTTTTTTTATTTCTTCAAAACATAAAGTTACTAAATTGTTAACTAACTAGTAAGAGATCATAAAAAAAATTAATTAAATTATCAACGAATTATTAAGGCTCAATATTTGTTAATTAAATATGAACCAATAAATTTGTTTTATTAAAAATAACTAATTAATTAATTTTAAAGAAAATTATCGCTTACTGTTGAACAGTGACTAGTTAAATATTTTTGAGTAACTTTTAACAAATACATTTCTTAATACCATTAATTAAATCAATAAATATAAAAATATATTTTCCTTTATCAAAAATTTATACAAATATTGATAAAAAAAAATATCAGTTTTAAATTTTGATCTTGATAAAAATTAATTTATTGCAGCAAAAAAAAAAAGAAACTAAACGTTAATTAAACTATGTATATGAATTCATTTATTATACCCAGAATAAAAAGGTACTATCATTTACGATCTTTACTGAGATCTGAAGGCATATCTGAATTGACATCTGTTGATGCTATCGAACAAGGTGGTGATAAAGCCTTAGATGTAACTGGCAATGACAGTCCTCGACTACTCATCGAAACGTTTAAAGGATGTAAGGGAATTGTAATAAATGGTTGATTAGATTGCCCGCTGTTGATATTCGATGTACCTGTAAACAAATATAAATTCTTTTAATAATAATAAATAATTTTTTAAATATTAATTAACAATGATTTTTTAGAAACATTAATTTCATTAATCTATATTATTAAGAGAATTAGCAAAATTTTATGGCCAGTGTATTTTATATGATAAAATGGGTTTTTATGGTTAAATTTGGTATCGAAGGAAAAGTCTTGACCTCGAGTTGTACCTTTTCATGGTTTCATATCATTCTCACCAATAGTCAATTTATTGTGATAAGTAATTAGGCTGCATTCGAAAATGCTCTATCTCTAGACACATAATTAAGAAATGACCTTCTATCTCGTGAACTATCGACATTTTTAAAGATATAAGCTCATTCCGATATTACACTCATCAAGATCTTTCATTTGAGTACCCACATCAATTTTTCATATATTTATATATTTTATATATATGAAAAATATATCAAAATGCATGTGGGTACTCAAATGAAAGCTCTTGATGAGTGTAACATCGGGATGAGCTTATATCTTTAAAAATGTCAATATTTAAGAAAGTACAGAGCATTTTAACATAATTAAGAAATTACCTTGTATCTCGTGATCTATTGACATTTGTAAGATATAAGCTCATACTGATGTTACACTCATCAAAACCTTTCATTTAAGTACCCACATCAATTTTTCATATATTTTATATATTTATATATATTATATATATGTGTATATGAAAAATATATCAAAATCCATGTGGGTACTCAAATGAAAGCTCTTGATGAGTATAACATCAGGATGAGCTTACATCTTTAAAAATGTCAATATTTAAGAAAGTACAGAGCATTTTAACATAATTAAGAAATTACCTTGTATCTCGTGATCTATTGACATTTTTAAAGATATAAGCTCATACTGATATTACACTCATCAAGACCTTTCATTTGAGTACTAATATCAATTTTTCATATATTTTATAAATTTATATATATTGTATATATTTATATATAAAAAATATATGAAAAATACATGTGGGTACTCAAATGAAAGCTCTTAATGAGTGTAACATCAGGATGAGCTTATATCTTTAAAAATATCAATATTTAAGAAAGTACAGTGCAAATTAACATAACTAAGAATTTACTTTGTATCTCGTGAACTATTGACATTTTTCAAGATATAAGCTCACCCTGATATTACACTCATCGAGACCTTTTATTTAAATACCCACATCAATTTTTCATATATCTATATATTTTATATATATTGTATATATTTATATATGAAAAATATATCAAAAATACATGTGGGTACTCAAATGAAAGCTCTTGATGAGTGTAACATCGGGATGAGCTTATATCCTTAAAAATGTCAATATTTAAGAAAGTACAGTGCAATTTAACATAATTAAGAAATGACCTTGTATCTTGTGAAATATTGACATTTTTTAAATTATAAGCTCATCCCGATGTTATACTCATCAAAACCTTTCATTTAAGTACCTACATCAATTCTTTAGATATTTATATATTTTGTATATATGTAAATATGAAAAATATATCAAAAATGTATGTGGGTACTCAAATGAAAGCTCTTGATGAGTGTAACTTCGGGATGAGATTATATATCTTTGAAAATGTTAATAGTTCTCAAGATACAAGGTCATTTCTTAATTATGTCATAACAATAATAATGATAAGTAATTTTTTAAATATTAATTTAATTGATAAACTATTAAAATATTTATCGACAAATAATTAATTATTTTTGATTTAAAATAAATTTTTTATTTCTTCTGAAGAAATAATTTAAATAACAAATTAATAATAATAATAACTGTAAAAATAAAAAAAATGGTTATTTTAACAATGAAGGTATTGTCTAAAAATTTTTTACAGTTTATTATAAATGGTGATGGCGATGTTGATTGTATTTTAAGGTCACAAGAGGTAATTACGAAAAAGGCAAATAGAGACACGCCTTTGTCTAAATTACAACATAAAAGGGATGATTTCTCACGTAAAAATAACCAGAAGACAGTATAAACAGTTGCAGTTACAGTAAAAAATAATAAACTCCAGTTGATGCCAGTATAAATATAAATATGTGAATATTTACGTGTAGTAATTGTAATTAAAAGTGTATATACAAAACAATAGGTATACACCCAGAGAGGAATTAAAATTAATGAAACATTTAAAATATAAATATGGAACTTCCGGTGACAGTATATTGTACGTACGTGATAACACGTAGAACGGTCATAATGATAACTCACTTCCGTCTGATGAAATTTGAACAGGTTGCCCGTTTTGTCCAATACTTAATAGTACTCCAGAACTTGGCGAATACATCACATTTTGAGGCATTTGGTACATTATCCCCGCTGAAAAGGCCGGCATTCCTCCTAAGAATTCGATCAACACACAAAAACAACTTTATTATTATTTTAATTTATTTATTTTGTGAAAGTAGGTCATTTATCTCAAGAAATTTATAGGCCTATTTTTATACAATAGAACTTCTTTAACTTTATTTTACAACTTTTTAAAATTCTTTAATATTATACTGAATTTTTTTAATAATAATTATAATTAAAAAAAAATTAATGTTCTTTGGAAATGAGTTTAAAAAAAAAAAAATTCTCAACAAGTAATTTTTTTTTTTTTTTTTTTTAAGATACTATTTTTCTATTTGTGGTAATATTTTAAAACATTTAGGCTGAGTAAATGTACTTACAATTACACTTGAGTGAAATTTTTTTCTACACATTAATAATACTTGCGTAGGTAAAAGTTTATAAAATCGCAACAATTACAAAATGTTTGTCTAATTAGCTTCAATGTAATCCTTACATATTTTAATTGAAACGTCTTATTTCAAAATCAAACAAAAAACTTCGGAAAATTACATTTAATTTTTTACACATTCAGGTCTATTATTCTTTTGTATTGTTTAATTAAAAAAAAATTATTGCAGTCTATTGATTTAATTACTTATATCAAATTTCTGACGTAAAAATTTTTTGCAACACAAACTTATTAAAAAATTATTTTTAGAGAAAACTAATTATTGTAAATTATAAGAATAAGATTTGTGAATAGAAATTAAAATTAATGTAAATAGAATTTTTTGTCGCAAAAAAATTACCTAATTTTGAATCCAACAGCTGAATCGTGTTGAATTTTTTTACAAGTAATCTTGCAAAAAAAGATACTTATTTTTTAATTAAAAAAAATTTTAACGAAAATATTTTAGTTGTCAAACGATATGTGCTAAAAATATGAACCGCAAAAGTTCAAGAAAAAATATAAGCTCTTAAAAATTTCGCTGTTACTAGGTTTTAAAATTAGACAGCGGATGAAGAATTAAAACGAAAAATACTTTCATTTTATTTCTTAAGCTTTTACTTTTTTTTTTTATATCAAATACAGTCTAAATTTATTCTGGATGACAAAGTAATTTTGCGCAAAAATAATTTTAAAATAACAATATTTCTTTTTTTTAATTTATGTACAAGTGATATAAATTGTAAATAAAAGAAACTAAAATTTTAAATCCTTCCCAATTTAATTATAATAACCTTAATTGTAAATTGAGAGAGAATATTATAAAAAATAAAAATTAAACTCTAATTATTTTTCTACAATGATTACAATTCTTGCTAATAAAAATTATAAAAATTTCTACACTGATAAAAGGATTTGTTAATATTTAACAAGTCATTTATTAGAAGCCATTTGTTAGTCCTTAACAAATATTTCTTAGTATTTAAAAAGATTTATTAATATTTAATAAATGAATATCAGATTTATTAAATAAAAACAAATCATTTTAAATACTAAGAAATATTTATTTAATATTAAAAAGTGGTCTCTAATAAATGATTTGTTAACTAATAACAAATATTATTTAATACAAATAAAGCCTTCTATCAGTGTAGCATTGATTTTAAGCAATGGGTAAATATATAATTGATATGAAGTTAAAATACAAAACTTAATGATGAATAAGTCTTAAAAAATAAGAATATTAATCGGTAACTAGCAACCTTGCAGTCACTACGTGACTGCCGTGACTTGTGAGTTATAAATAAATAAATTCTGCTTTATTAAATAATGACTTTTGTTAAATTGCACTGTACTTTCTCAACTATTGAAGTTTTTAAAGATATAAGCTCATCCCGATGTTACACTCATCAAGAGCTTTCATTTGAGTACCCACATGCATTTTTTATATATTTTTCATATATACATTTATATATAATATATATAAATATATAAAATATATGAAAAATTGATGTGGGTACTCAAATGAAGGGTCTTGATGAGTATAATGTCGGAGTGAGCTTATATCTTTAAAAATTTTAATAGTTCACAAGATACAAGGTCATTTCTTAATTATGTTAAATTGCACTGTACTTGCTTAAATATTGATATTTTTAAAGATATAAGCTCATGTCGATGTTACACTCATCACGAGCTTTCATTTGAGTACCCACATGCATTTTTGATATATTTTTCATATATACATGTATATAATATATACAAATATATGAAAAATTGATGTGGGTACTCAAATGAAAGGTCTTGATGAGTGTAACATCGGTATGAGCTTATATCTTTAAAAATGTCAATAGTTCACGAGATACAAGGTAATTTCTTAATTATGTTAAAATGCTCTGTACTTTCTTAAATATTGACATTTTTAAAGATATAAGCTCATCCCGATGTTACACTCATCAAGAGCTTTCATTTGAGTACCTACATGTATTTTTAATATATTTTTCATATATACATATATATAATATATACAAATATAAGAAAAATTGATGTGGGTACTCAAATGAAAGGTCTTAATGAGTATAACATGGGGATGAGCTTATATCTTTCAAAATGTCAATAGTTTACAAGATACACGGTCGTTTCTTAATTATATATCTAGAGTAAGAGCATTTTCGAATGCAGCCTAAATACTTATCATAATAAATTTACTATCGGTAAGAATGATATGAAACCTTGAAAAGGCACAAATTTAAGTCAAGACCTTTGCAATGATACTAAATTTCACTAAAAAACTGATTTTATCATATGGCTATCCTTAAAACAAAATTTTTCTTATTCTCTTAATAATATAGATTAATATTAATAAAAAGTAATAAGGTTTTTTGATGATATTAAAGTTAGCTGTCACTTAAAAACTTTTTTATTTTATTTAACAAATAAATTTGTTCCGAAAAATTAAAAAAAAGAAAATTGAATTTTTAATTTATTAAAATTTCTAAATGTTAGTTTTTTTTTGACATAATTTATTTATTAAAAAAATCATTAAATATCAGCTACATTAATTTTAATTTAATGGTTTTTTTGAGAAAGTTTGTCGAACGCGCAAAAAATAGTTAAAAATCGAGTACTCATAAAGAAGTGATGAGAGACGGTACCTTTAAATGAATATTCAAAAATAAAGAATAAATTTATATACTGATGGTATCAGGATGAGAAATAATAATAAATAACGAAGATAAGATGTATTGTTAAGTTAAAAAGCGATGAAAAGACATCCATATAAATAAATATTTGGTATTCATTAGGTTAGTACAGAAGTAATAATGCTAGTAAGAGCGAAAGAGAGGGATAAGGTTGAGTATAAGCAATAAGCAGTCTTTGGCATTTCGCGTTAATAAAAAGTGGCATCCAATAAAATGAACATGGCATTTCAGACAGTTAAAGATAACCGAACGTGTTCATTGCCTGGTGAACACTCAACTCATCCAGTGAGTGTAGTATAGTACCCGCAAACTGCAGTAGTACCGTCGTACCCTGGAGATCCACGTCGTCTCTCCTGTATATTAGCATCGATATTTATGTGTACACCTGCATCAAATGCGGCTTTCGACCGGATCCTACTTCCCAAGTTGGAATCGCGTTGTCGTCTTAGTTTGGTCATCGTGAACCGTACGACTCCTTACATTACTTACTCCCCTACACGGGCAACCCCGTCATCGCTCGCACGTTCTTCGCATTCTAAGTACCCCCAAGTCAAGATAGTATTACTCTACTCTAACGATTTTAAACAGTTCGGTTACCCAGACTTTAATTCTATTAACACGATAACTCACATTTACTTTTACTTATTGTTATTTATAATATACATTTACTTTATATATTCTTCTTTATCATTATTATCATCATCACACATCAATATCTTCAAAATTTCATTTATTTACATTGATTTTTTATATTTTTCTTAATTTTTTAATTTTATTATTATTATTATTATTATTATTATTATTATTATTCTTAATAATAAAAACTAATAAGCCGTGTCAAATTGAAATTCTGTAGTTCAAATTTTTATTATTTAAATTAAATTATTTCTTCAGAAGAAATAAAAAATTTATTTTAGATAAAAAATAATTAATGACTGGTTAATAAATATTTTAATTAATAGTTTATCAATTAAATTAAAATTAAAAAAATTATTTATCATTATTATTATTATTAATATTATAATTAATCATAAAAACTAGAAAGTCAAATTGAAACTCTAATTTCTTTTAGATAAAAAAATGATTAATGATTAATTGATAAATATTTTAATAATCTATCAATGAAATTAATATTGAAAAAAATTATATTATTATTATTATTGTTATTATTAACATTATGCCCAATCATAGAAAGAAGGAAGCCGTGTCAAATTGAAACTCTGTTTTTCAAATTTTTATTATTTAAATTAAATTATTTCTTCAGAAGAAATAAAAAATTTATTTTAGATAAA